>NW_024498773.1:1041468-1231435 GCF_017590055.1 Onychostruthus taczanowskii
AACCACTCCCCGCCCCCCCCCCCCGAAAATAAACATATCTGCTGCTGAAGAACAATGCCCTTACCTTAATACACTGCTCACTTGTTCCATTAGCAGTGACCACAGCATCTTACGTCTAACAAGATCTGCCATTTTTTCATCAGTGAAGCTTAATGAAGCATTAGCCTCTTTCACATTCTCAGTCTCTGCAGCATAGAAAATATCTCAGCTTCAGCCTTCTCTCTGAGTCTGTCCCCCTGCTCTCAATCAGTACATGATGAACATGTGACAGCAGGACTTCTCCATCGAGACTCATCTCATATCAATAAGAGCTTTCAGAATGACCCAATCCACAGATTACTTTACATCTCAATGGTACTTTGCAGACCTTATCTGGAGGCTGGAGAGTGTTCCCGTTGCGTATCACATTTCCAGATTAGCAAAAGATTTATTTTCAGGTGCTCATATTTGCAGTAATTTTCCAACAAACCTACAATAATAAACAGGCATATGCAACAACAGAGAACAAAGCATTCTACACTTCAGTGCAAGGTCACATGGTTAGAAACAGAGGAGAAAGGTCACAAGTCACAGGTTAGAAACAGAGAAGAAAGGGAAACTATTATTTCTAAATCTAAACCCATGCATAATAACCTGTTTTTGCAGTGCTAAGTATCACTTCGACAAAACAGTACTACATTATTTAATAAAGCAAATTAAGCCACAGGATTCTTCCATTTCAAGGTGGCATCCACAATACACTATGAAGTATCAATGCCCACAAGAAGATGTTCTCCTTTTCTATGAAAATTTTCACCCTAAATCTACAGTTGTCATTATCGTTAATGCAAAAATAAGAAACCATGAATATGTGATATATAGAGGAGGATCCTAAAACTTAGCAACAGAAGACCAGTAAAATGAATATATATCATTGTCATTAGTCAGTTTACAAATGTCACCATATTAAAATCCATTCTAAACACAGTTCTGAGTCCTAATAACACAGCCAACTTAAGTATGTTGTGTATGATTCTTTATATTTGAAAATGCACATTATTTTTGACTGTTCTGCAAGCCTTTGTCAGTAAGGCAAGCACTGGTTTTGTCTCTTTCCCTATGGGTTAGTACAAAACCATTACAAAGTTCTTTGCTATGGAAGGAAACCACTCCAAAGGAGTCGAGAATTTGCATGAGAATGTCCATCTTGTGTTCAAATCATCACAAGAAATCGGCATGAATTGGCACTGTATGGCTGGATGATAAATTTCACCACACGTCTGAATATGAAAGACAAATTTCAGCCTGACCTATTTTACTGAAGACTGAATTCCCTAAATACATACACTTGCAAATATGGAGTTAAATGCTGGAGCACGTGGACACTTTTGTACAGATACGTGTTCCTGTTACAAGAAGTCATTTGGAAATTGGATTGAACACCATAAAAAAAGACTTTTGTTCATTAGTTCAAGGTAAGCAACATATTTAAACAAAATTCAGTTATCTGACAATACTTTCATATATAATAGCTGCTGACTTTCTTGAGTGATGCAGAGCCTTCTTGCACAGACTGGTTTTAGATTTCATAACCTTATCACCAAGTAGCCCTTCTAACCTCTCCTTCATAATTTCTCTGTAACTGCTCTGTCTCAAAGCTTACCCAGACCCTGCCCCTGCCCCAAGTGCCATACCACAACTGAGCTGTGCTTTTGTGATGCATGCCAAAAGGTATTTCCAATTCCCTTCTTCATAACTGAAAGCAGCATTCCTCTGTAACCCTGAAGAGCTATTCTGGTTCCATCATCAAACTGTGGTATTTTAAAAGGTGGTTTAGATCATATGCAGCTTCAAAGGATTTACTTGCTTCAGACACTCAGACACTTGCATGCTCAGAAGCTTCCTTCTGATTTTTTCCCACCTTTTGTGCTATAAATAAGTAATAAACAAAACAGCTGAATGAAGGTGCTTAAACCGCTTCCCAATACCTAAAGTGAAAATCATTCCCCGATATCCTTTTGTATCCTCAAAGAAACAAGGTTCTGACCAGTATGCTGACATCATGAAACCGCTTTAACAAAGGTATTTTGAAAAAACCAAAACTGAAGCTTCTGGTTCGCATCACCAGGAACAACCAATTCTCTCCTACTGTCAGAAGGAACTTCTGAAGGGAAATTGTTCAAACTGCACATTGACAGTACAGTGAAAGAGCCAAAGCCAGTGAGCACATGAATGTGCGGGTTAGGGAAAAGCAGCCTGTAGAGCACTCAGATTTGGAAAACACTTGCCATGTGACCCACTAAGGCATCCTGCCAACCAATAATGATAACCCTAAAAGCCATAAGTAGCTATAACCACTTTGCCACTTACCCAAAATGTATGTGTTTATAGCTAACAAATAAGTAAAACTGCAATACCACAGTAATCCTCAGGCACCTTGCAAAAGGGATAAGCTCAAAAATAGCCTCTGCAGCAAATTTTCATTTTTACTTTCAGTTTTTAAACCTTCTTTCTGTTCTTCTAAGTGCAAATTGGATCTCAAACATATTTTTAATAATTATTTTTTAAAACTGTATTTTTGTTTCAGAGAAACTAAATTAATATCCATCCAAACCACCCCAAAAATTCCGCTAAACCCTGCAGACAAAAGCAGCAAAGGGTGTCAGAGAAAAACAAAATAAAAGCAATAGCTCTATACACAAATTTTCTTCGTATGGATTGCAATGTATTACTCAGACAATAATTGGAAAGATGTGCTGCTGTACCAAAAAGCTGTGTTATGCCCAGTGCTCCTGAATTATGTTAGAACAGTTAGCAGCTTAATCTGACCTATTTATGTTCCCTCTTTTAATGGGCATAGCTGATTCAAGAAAAGAGCTATGCACACCATCTGTCAGAAAGAGATTAAAAAAAAAAATGTTTCAAGTATATAAAAGATAACAGTGAGTGCACAGTTTATTAATTATTGCTATTAAAAATAAGAGCCTTTGCAGTAATTTTTAAATAAGCTTCGTTGAGGAAAATTTATATACCATATCAAATGCAGTATTTGTTTGACTAAGGAAAACACTCAACAGACTAATCATTTTACCCCAGACCCTGCAAAAAAGAAAATCTGCCAATTACTAATTAATATTGCATGACAATCACTCTATCCACAGCAACTCTACCATTTGAAATTTTCCAAATAAAATCAGGCATTCTAAGAGACAGATAAATTGAAGCAAGGCAGTAAGTGCATAGTGATGCTGACTGAAACCTTATTACAATGATAACAGTGCTCTAAAATGCATCCATCTCAATCTTGTCCTTCTTTGAAAAGAATGTGTTCCTTCTTGAAAATAAATTTGTCTGGCAAATCAGTTATTTTTGGGAGGCCACAAACACAGGGAGGAGAGAGCTTTCTCTCTCACAAACATGGCAGAGAGCACTGCAGTAATGTTAACCAGTTCAATATGACCCACAGATTTTAATCTGCAGAACTAAAATTTAACTCATATTCACGTAGGCTTAAAAACCCCAAATTTCTCAACCATTAAGGGTTTTCTGTTTTTATATCTCTGTAAATATGTAAGGGGTTTAACATATTTTGTGTATGCAAACTGACAGAAAATTTAAGTCTTTTATCTCTCTCTAAGTAATTGTTAGGCAGTGTTAAACTTCTGCTACTCAGGCCTCCAGATTTGGCCTAAAATTGCATGCATAGGTAAATTAATGCCTGCAACCAGCTTGCAAAAATAAAAGGAGCATGAAGTTTTACCAAATCAAATATAGGGCTACTTACACATACTGCAAAAAGGTATTCTTTTCAAGAACACCAAATACATCTGATTGAAACAATCTTTCAGCCAATCCTATTCTCTCAGTGATGGCAACAGACTAACACAGCCAGCATCATAGAAAAGGCTTTCAAGCAGCTGCAGCTTGCTTCCCACTTACTTTGTCCTTAATTCTGTATTAAGAACACAATAATATATAATAGTAACAACATGCTACAAGTTGTAATACATGCAATATACACCATGCACAATACATAATAATAACATAATTCTGCATAACACACCATTTTGCACTGTGTCTTTATTATTCCTACTTCCAAACCTGACTGGCGGGCTACCTCAGTTTAAAACAGGTTCTGTCAATTTAGCATAAGTTAGTCAGGAATACTTGAATTTCTAATACAAAATTCTGTATTTTCTATACCCCTTCCCCCTCCCACCGATTAGATTCCACGCCATGCAGTAATTTTTATATGAAGCCCCATTTTCCTTACCACATTGACCTATTGGAAAGCTCTTCATGCCCTCGAAAACCGGCAGCTCTATTACACTGTCAGCCACATATGGGTGCAAGACGATTTGGGTGTGTCGGTGATAAACAAGTATGGACAGTGATTGCATGGAACAACTGGTTACAGCAGAGTCACCAAATTCAAAACCAGAAGAAACAGTGATGATCTAATCTGACTTCCTGCATAACACACAGGCTGTATTACCCCACCTAGCAATTACCTGCCTCTGTGACAAGTTTGATATGGTAACTCATCAACACTGGTTTTGCCAGATCTGTTTTGAAACATTCACCTACAATGCTAATTTGACGCATGCTGCATCAGGCAGGTCCTGCACCTCCCAAATACACTTCCCAGAAGACAGGGGGATGTCCTCTTCTGGATGCAGAGATTACTGGCTCACTTTGCTACCCCATTGTGTGCTGACAGGGCAGTCCCTGCTTGCACAAAGCAGCCGGGTTAATTCACTCTCTAGTGGAGCCATCGTCCACCCAGAGCCTCATGGAGAGCACCCACGGGTCCTCTCAAACACAAACACCAATTCAGCAGCTCTCCAGGCAGCACAGAGTGCCCAGTGCCCTGATTCAGCTCAGGGCCTTGCACCTGGCCTCAGAACAAACCCCTGGGGGTGACCAGGGATAGTTCCCTGGCATGACTTCCCTAGCTTCCACAAGCCAGGTAAGAGCAAGGTGTCAGAATGAGGTACCACCTAAATCAAACAACCCATGCAAACCTTTATTAAATTTCTAATTGGGTTTGTCATTGTCAGGTAAATTATTCAGATTAACTAGTAGACACCTGTCTTTTCAATGCAAATATTATAATAAGTTTTACGTTGTTGGCATGTTTTGTAAGTAGAAAGACATCTTTTTTTGTTTCAGAGACAAAACCAATTAGATTGACATGGTAATATTATTTTGAGTTTTCATATTCTTCTTTAAATTTTGGGTTGTACGTACTTCAACTTCTGTATGATTATTTCAACCAATTTGTTTGACACTCTGAGCCCACAGACAGGAAAATATATTTAAAATTATAAAAATATATTTAAAATTATATTTAAAATAAATTTTAAATTGTTTTAAACTCTTGTTTTCTTTGGAACACAGGATTTTCCAATTAATTAACTGTTACATTTTATCAACCTATATGATTTTTTTTTAAATTTAGTATGTTTCTAATACCCATCCATGGACATTTAAATGAGAAAACTCTAGAAAAATATTAACTTCTGACTGCAACCTACATATTTCCCTGCTCAGGATTCACTCCTTCAGTATTTATCACAAGTCACAGCAAAAGGAAATAACCAAAGTGGTCTGCCTTAGAAATCTATCTTCAAGTTACCTCTCCCTCCTGCCCTTGCAGTAATAATCAGCAGATCAAGCATTACACAGACCGTTTTTGTATGCTGTGACTATCCTCCCTGTCATTGCACAGAGTAAAAACTGTTTGGAAGAACCTGCAGCACTACAAATTCCTTGGAATGTGCAGGCAGAACTTCTGAAGCACAATCAGCATTAGAAAACCCACAGTGATGTAACTGCACCTTTCAACACTGAACCTTCTCATTCTGCCTCCTCAGGTAACAACAGCCACGCTGGTTTTCCCTCTTTCCCCCCGCCTTTTTCCCCTATATGACTTGTTATCTACTGTATTCAATTCTGCCTCATTTATCACAAACTAAACCACCAGCCAAGTTCTAAAACCAGAAGTATTTCTGCAAGACAGAACGAAACCAGCAACTGCCTTTTACACCACACATTTTCTTTTTAAGTTACACATTTGGTCTAGACGTTTAATACTGACACAAAATGGCAAACACAAAACCCTTAACAAAACACAAGGGCTTTTCTTATGTTATTGATGTGTAGGTAAGGGGTTTTTCTGCAGCTTCCAACCTGACAACTGTCACATTGAGAGACACAGTATTTCATGTCTTTGTGTTCTGGGGACATTTCTGCTTATCATCAAATTCAGTCCACCATAACTTGTTGAAGAATATTTTCAGCATTTACTCAACCCATAAGTGTGTAATAATTACAAAGTTATAAACTAAAGACAACTGTTGTATTTGGTTTTTTTACAAGCACATTAATCCTTTGGGGAAAAAACTGGTAGCATTTTTTGTTGTTGTTTTTGTGCAGGAATACGGTCTTCATAATTTTATTTTTATGTAAAAATACAGAGCATACAAAAGCATGTAATCCTTAAGCAAACAGAGAATTGGTTTTATGGGCCAACAGGCAATAAGGCTTGATAGAGAAGTTTCCATCAAATTTTCTGATCATAGGTCACTGATCTAGCCATAAAAAGTTACCAAGTATTCTTCTAGCTTCTCATTTTTAAGTACTTTTAAGTTGTACTGACTTCATAAATCCATGACCTCACAGTGTTTTCCACATTTCAGATGGGGAAAAGGTTTTAAATAGATAAATGGTTGAAAAAGCAAGCTTGTGTGGATGTCGGTGTCTCCACCCTAACGACAAAAAGGAAGTCTTTTGGTGTTCAGAAAACTTGGCATATAACAACTCTCTCATTGAAGATTTTATTTATCACAGGATAAATCAGGTAATGTGGATCACAGTGGATGATCACAGGGGCTTAGCTCAGCTGTTGTGAAAACAGCCTTGTCTCCTGTCCTTTAGGAATCTTTACTGAAATACAAAAACACTCCTTGTAACAAAACCTGCCGCTGCATCCGTTCTGACCTGTGAAAGTAGAGCAGGAGGCATGGCCAGTGGCTCTGACTCACATTCCCAGAAAGTGAGGTGCTGCAGCTCAGGCAGTTCTTCCCCCAGTCTTCTCCTATTACCTCCAGAGTACAAAGCTCTTCCTGAGCCACTGCAGTGCACAGCCATCGGCATGAGTCACTCCTGGCTCCCGGCTGCATCCCTGTGTAACAGTGCAAAAGGCTGAGAAGTTCAATGGATGCCCAGCTGAGCCAAACCCCTTACAGCCAACAGCAACCTCACAGCTGGACAGTCTCAGCCAGAAAAGTTCACTGTCTGAGAGCATGACTGTGAGCTCAAAAGAGTATCTTTTAAAAATGTTTTTGCCTTTCCCCTAAGAGAGATTCACATGCTCTATTGCTGTTATATATATATTCATACACATGTATATATGTGCATAAATATGTATGCATATATGTATCACAGCAATCACATGGTCTGCTTAGGTGTGAGATAATAAAATAATTAAGTAAATTTTTCATTTGCATTTTCACTATCAAATGTGACTCTTACACTCCTTATTTATTGCTTTTTCTGAAAAGTATGATCCCAGGAGCTTCTGTACCTTTTTCAGATCACTTCCCAGTGTACAAGTATCACAGAGGAAATAGAGTCTAGGCTAAATTTAAGCCTAAATTGACAGTAATTTGTCACCCAAAACTATTACAGCAGAAAGATTTTCCCATCACAGATAGCCCCACTTTAGAGCCAATTTCTCACAGGTGTCACAAAACGATTCCCTTCTATGCTGTTGCATGAGTACAATTACTGTTACAGAGAAATCTCCCCAATGATTTTCTTATGTTGTGTCAAAACTTTTCACAGAATTATCTCAGTACTTCCATGCATGTAAAATAGATTTGTCTGCACATCCATTAAACACTTACACACACCCTAGCTCCTCAACACATTTACTTCTATAGCAGTCATATTAACTTTACTTCAGAACATTTTAATAAACAAACATTTACAGAATCATGCTGCTCTCCTACTACTAGCCTTCACCTGAACAACATTACGTCTTGAGTTTGGAAAACAAATGGTTTTCTAAAGCTCTTTGCCAAAATTAACCTCTATTGTTCTTTTATTTTATTGCTATGCAGTTCTCATTTACAACATTCCCAGTAGCATCTGGTAAAATCATTACTGATGGTAAAAGCAGCAACCCCTCAGGTTAATATGCATCCAATACGCATCAGCTTTTTAAAATCTTTATAGCAGCTGGGCATTAGTCTGCCTGTGAGAGCTGGTGAGCAAATGCCTTCACATTGCTTTTTTTACTTTTATTTTCCTTCTCTCTTCTTCCACTTACTAAACAATTCTCATCTATACTCCCCCTAATCTATTACCTGGGGAAGGGAAGAATAAGAAACAGAAAAACCCGTGACCCTGAGAAAGCACTGTTCATCAACAGCCAAAACATTACTGTGTTATCTGCATTGTTTTGACTAAAAATCTAAAACACACCTACGAGGTGCTATACCTCTCTCCCACCCAGGTCCAGTTCAAGAATGAGAAAATAATGTGGATACATCATGTACTAAGACAAGAAAAAATAACCTTCAACTGTAAAATAAAACAAGGAGGAAATGTTATGAAAATATGTTTTAAAGATGTTTGGGGGAAAATGACTGAACAAACCCAAAACCCAGTGTGCTATTCTGAAGGTAAGGCTATTAAGTGACAACTAAATCAGGTATACAAAGACATTAGTGAGCACAAAATAAAACAAAGATTAACGGCAAGGACAATCCAAGGCTAGATCAAGCAAAGTAATTAGACTACAATGAAGAATTTACTGTTAAAGAAATCTTGACTGTTAGGAGAAAAAAAAAAAATCACAGAATGACTCTTTATTTTCTCATAATACAAAAATGAAGCTGTGATACTGAAAATAATTAGATGTCAGGTTCAATATAAACAAAAATGGACTTCCACACAATATGCCACCAGTCTTTGGGACCACCGCCTCACCACACAGGTGATATTTGCCAGTTTATGTGGATTCAAAGAACTCTTTCATTAAGGCAAGAAAAATCCTTCAAAAGCTGTTAAGCAGAATGGCCTATCCCCAAATGTCTGAGCTCTAGCTTAGAAATTTCTCTGCTGAAATTAGGTGGGGCACAGCAGTACCTCACTGCCTTACTTTTGAACAAAGCATCTATTCTCAGTCTGAAACACAGGCCATGCAGTAGTTTGTCTTCTCATCTGATGTCCTATAGTTTTAGGTCTTACTTACAGCTTAAGAAATTAGCTATGCATTTATCAATTCAAATTTTGCCACTCCATCCAAGCTCATTTTTCTTGTTGAAGAAATTCCATTTCAACATGGAGCTCTCAGGTCCTGCTCCTCCAAGTGCCTTCTCAGACCCTCACAGAACGTGGAGCCAATTGGTTCAGCCCAAATAGGACAAAGTGCCTTGAAAGCAGAAGAGCAAAAGCTTCCAGAGGCAGGGCAGCCACTAGTAAAACAGAAACTGTGCTCTAGGACAGGAGGGTGCCAGCCCTACCCCTGCTTTCTGCCCGGAGCATTTTACCACTTCACCCAGGCCAAATCCTTTGGCTTGCATGCCACTTGTTTGGCTGCTGCCTGACCAGGCAAAAATAATTTCTGTTACCTCACTTCTCCTCAGATTCAGTAGTACTTGTTTTCACAAACAACAAACTCTAGGGAAATACTGGTTGGAAAGGGAAAGAATCTGAAAGAGCACAGAGTAAAGGGAAAAGGGGAGGAAAATGGAGAGAAGATATTTACAAAAATGAAGCTGAGGACGAGCAGTGCAAGTCTAACATAGTACAGCAGAAAAAGCAGGTTATGAGATCAGTGATCAATCTGCAGGGAGAGCTTTAAACATATGCAGGAGAGGGAAGTTAGTGTTGCAGAAGAAAAATGTTCACTGGTATGCCAAGAATGGTACTGTTTCTTTCCATAACAAAACCAAGGCTGCAAGAGCGAATCTAATCTAAAGAGGTAAAGGAAAAAATCTGCATGGGTCACTCTACAGAGTAGCTCAGCAGCACAAACACAGATATGAAAACTATTGACAAAGTGGGATGGCTTTCACTCACAGTCAATAAACCAGGCCCTCAGGACTACTGCTCCTGCTACCAGGAACATGTTGGTTGTTGATAAGAATGCCCTGATTAGAGTAGTGTTGTTAGAAAAACTCCTGGAAGAAAGGATTGCTGCTGAACTGAGACCTGATTAACATGGAGGGGTAAGCTATGTAACAGCATTGAAATCAATGCTGCTTACACCCTAGTCAAAATTCAGTGCAAAGTGGGTTAATTGAAAGATAATCTTTAGTAAACATACAAGACCTCGACAAATTATGACTACCAAAAAATATGAAAGTCTCATTTTCTTCTTATGTGTAGCAGCAGATCAGCAGAATTTTAAACATCACATGAACACCGTGTCATTAAGGGAGTTTCTACCCTGTGACAGCAGCCATGAGCCACTAACACTGATTAACTGCACTCAAGTGAGACCAGAAGCAGAAGGATCATTTAATCAATGGCCAATGGAAGTGTGAATACCTTTCTTTCCATTTATCTATTTATCCATTTCTCTCTGCCCATTCTCTTTCCAAAATAAAGCAATGGAACACATCTCAAAACAACCCAAAGAAGATAATTTTCTACCAACTCTTACACAGAAGCATTCAAAATCTATTAAAATCTCCTCTTAAAATTCTCCATTCAACCACACTGCATGCTGTATCTAGTTACAAATCGTTAACTACTGGAAAGTGAGAAATGAGAGCGCTTACAGGATATGACCTTCTACTTACTACATTTCATCTGTGCAGCCAAGTCTGTTATGAAACATCATTTAACCACTTTTGCTGTTTCCTTGTTACTCTGATTTCCAGAAGAGAATCCTTCTCAAATCCAGGCAAATTTTCTTGACAGCTGTGAAACTTTAAATAGTGTAGCACAGTCTATCCTGGCTGACTTGATGATAACTTTGAAAGGAACACACTGAGACATTGTGATTCAGAAGTGGAGTTAAATCAGTAATCAGGAAAGTTTCAATATGTGTTTTGGTCTAAATTTGCTTTGTGATTATTTAACCTGGTCAGCATGTCTTAATGCCAAAACCATCTCTGACTACACTGCATGTCAGCTCTATCTGCAATAATGCCCAGTCTTGTCTACGACAAACAACTCTCTAATTGGCACTAGGTTTTGCAAAGCCCGTTAAATTCTGAAGTTTTAAAAGGCAAACTCATCATTCATTTTAAGTGGTTTAATAAGCACTAGTTGTCTTGGTATTTTATTTTCATTGTCAGCATCTTTCATTCTTCAGAAAACAAAAACACATTCTCTTTTTCTGCCACATAATCACACAAGAAAAGCTAATGGCACCCTGTCAAATTGACAGAATTAAAAAAGTTTTCCAGGCATAAAAAACAATAGTCTTTAGTATTCTGCCATATTCTCCTTCACATCAACCAGTACTGCACCTACTTCTTCAATTAATATGGCAAACTTGAGGTGACTACTTCAGTTTTAAAATTAGTCCCTCATCTCATATAAAGTTAGCATGTCGAGAACTGCAACAGCAATAAAGCATCCAATCACACAATTTCAAATGACACTCAGATAGACTCTCTATTCAGTGAGGTTCAACGACAACATTTTTTCATGTACTTAAAAAAATAGAGACTATACTTGAATTATGTATCAAACTTCTGTCATCACTTGACTTTTAAAATTTAATTGTTCACTATGTTTTCACAAAAACAAAAAACAAAAAACCCAAGTAACAGAAGAGCCAGCATTATCTACTTTGGCAATTTTTTTACCATATTAAACCTGAAATGATACTTAAATATAATTGACCAAACCTTGTGTGTTCTGCAAAAGGTATTTCATGTACTGTTTTTTTAAAAGTAATGGCTGGCCACTGCATCTTCTAATCAAATGTGAAAACAGTACATGGGAAATATCTGCCCTACCAAGAACAATCTTGAGTGCTCACCAAAGATCCAAAAGCAAAACCAAAAACTTCTCCTTCTTTTGAGCAGTTTTTTGTTCCTCTGGGAATTCCAGAAATCAGACAATTCCCTTCCCATATGAATATAATGTTCCTCATTGCTTGTTAATAATAATCAACATTTACAGCTTATACAGTGCTTAGCTAACACTGGGACATTAACTGTTCATTTCTACAGTCAAATTTCTATTAGTGGGCAAACTACAATAACAGGTAAGAAAGTAATTTCAAAGCTAATTAACCAAGGCAGCATGCCAGAAAAACCAAGTAATGGTACAATAAGATGCCAAAATGAGGACTTAGAATGAAATGAAAACTTTTACTGGAACTTAATCAGTGAGGAAAATGGTTCATTACAGGAGGTCACAGAAAAACACATCTCCAGATCCTACACCAGACAGATTCCTCTACCCAGCAACTCTTTCTCTGCAAGAAAACTCAAGTCCTGTGATTTGACAGGAGGTATCACAAAAAGGGTCAAATATGACATGGGGAAATTATAGAAGGAATACAGACCATATGAGAGGAGGCAAGAGATCTATGCAAAAAAAAAATCTGTATAAAGAAGGATTTTTAGAAGCCCTTCCAAAGGAACTAACAGCAACAACAAGAGCCTCCTAAACACTTTTACCCAGTATCAGTAACTTGGATATAACTCAGACCCTCAGGAAAACTATCTCTGATCTTCCTGATCTCACTTCCTTCTTATTTTCAGAATTACTTTAAACTATATTTGAGCCATACTTTCAATACTCCACCTGTAAAAAAGTTTTAATTTATTTCAGAGTACACCTTTATTTCTCAGAAACCTTTATAAACACTACAAACACCCAGCCTACATGCATAAAAGAAAGCTTCTTCTTAAATGTTTTTTTTCATTTTTATCAAATGATACTGTTTTTTTTTTTTTTCAATCTTAGGTTCCCTTAGTTCCTTTAGGAGAACTATCCTCATATTTCCCATTATCTATAAAAGTTTATCACATAATTTTTCGCACACAAGTCTTCTGAAAAATACACTTTGAGTAATCTGTAACTAAGCTATGTATTTTTGACAGCATAGTTTACTAATTAGTACCAACACACAACATTTCTCTGAAAGCTTTAAATAATCCCTTGGAGATACTTTTTCATTCTTTCTACTTTTCTCAATTTCTCATTACATTTTCTATTTCTCATTGACATCCTATTTCAGACAGGGAAGGCAGACATTAAAAAAAGCTTTGATGACACACATGTAAGCACATAGTACATTTGGAGTTAAAAACCAGGCTTATCTTCCAGCCCACTCCATTAAGCATAATGTAGGAGCCCACACTCAATTTCTCCTACGTAGCAGATTACTTTACAACTAAGAATTGATGGTTGAAAATAAAATCATTAAATGACAGAAGCCAATAGCAAAGTGTGTTCAATGCTAGAATAGAAGCTAAATGGATACAATGGATAAGTATCTACATATCTCAATATAAACATGTGTTTATTCTTAGGAGAGGAAAAAGGAGTACATTCACTTTGCTCCAATCCACAGCTGCTTTACCATCCGCAGCTGCTGGATGAATTGTAGGACTGTGCCTGAAAATGGTGATTATTTTTAATGGAGATGGTATCATACAAAGACTATGGTATATTTTGTTCTTTTTTTGATTCCCCATTGGTTGTCATTATTAATGATCTCAATCAACCTCCATTTCAATGATACACTCAAGGGCAGGACTGCCATTGAGAGACAAAAAAAAAAAGCAGGCCGAAGGACTGGGCCAGCAGTAATTTAATTAAACTCAACAAGGCCAAATGCAATCTCTGGCAGATAAGATGAACTAAACTTGCAACAGGCCATGCTAGGGACTGACTGACTTGGAAACCTTTGCTGAAAAGGGGCTGGTAAAAAGAAAAAAAGGCTAAACAGGTGCCCACAGTGCACAATGGCAGCAATAAGGACTAATGGTATCCTGAATCCATATTCAGGAGATAGGCAGATAGGTACTCCCACTTACTCTGTGCTCTTTAGACCACGCCTTGGAAGTGTATGTTCAGTTTTGGGCCTCACAGCACCGGAACAACATTCAAATCACGTCTGCAGTCATACAGTCATAGAATGGTGTGGGTTGGAAAGGACTTTAAGATCATTTAGCTCCAAACCCCCCGCCACAGGCAGGAAACCTTGCACCAGACCCTATTACTTTAAGACCCATCCAGTCTGGTCTTCAACACCTCCAGGGACAGAGAGTCTACAAGCTCTCTGGGCAATCTGTGCCAGTGTCTCACTACCATCAGAGTGAAGAACTTCTTCCTAATATATAATCTAAACCCACTGTCCTTCATGTTAAGGCCACTCCCCCTTGTCCTGTCATCAAGGAACATAAACAAGCTTCTCCAAGGGCCAACTAGATAAACAGGGTGCTGAGCAGTTGAGGAAAGGCTGTGATTTCTTGTTCAGATGCAGCTTTAGAGAACCTCATGCAGCCTGCCAGCAGCCATGAAGAAGCTGGCATGAAAATACAGCCATGCTCCCTGCTGAGATGCATGGAGGACAAGAGAGAACAAAAGTGAAAACAGAGAAAGTTCCAGCCAGATGTGTGGAACCTTTTCCCTCTGAGGACAGCCAAGCAACAGATGGGGTTGCCAAGAGATGTTCTATAAAACAGAACCTGGCAGAATTTAGTCAAGCCTCCAGCTGTCACTGACTCTGTATTAAAACATCATTAAAAACTACCCTGTATCTATAAGTACTCATCTCTTCATTGTTTAAGTAAGCATTCAAGACCCTGAATGGCACTGAAGGGTTGAAAAAGAGAATTGCTTCCTGTGTCTTCTGTTTTGTTTGGAAGTATGGGATAAGCACAAGCTACATCCAGCCTCACCTCAGTCTGGATTCACATCAGCTTCCTCTGCAGAACACAATGTATTTTATCATCATGAATGGCTGAACTGAACATGATAAACATTTTTGATAGTTATAATTGCATAAATGGATTTTATTATATATTCCCAATAGTTATTTACAGTCTCACTGTGCACTATTTGTAAAATGATTAAAAATTATTTTTGTTTGATTTTGTTTTCTTACAGAAAGAGCTAGCTTCTACTCAGGAAAGTCAGAACAAAAGGAGAGGAAAGAACAGAATACTTCCTAGACAGAAATAGCTTTAGATCACTGGATTACTAGAACTGGAAAGGAACATAAACTGATTTTAAGGTCTAGATATATATATATATGACTGGATTAGGGTTATTTCACTAACGACTGTGATCCCAAAACAGGAGATTGGGGCTGAATAAAACAATTTGGAATGAGACCTGTCATTGAGACAAAACCACTATAATATCCATACAAATGCAACCACATACGAGCAGTATGTAATTTGAGAAAACCATTTCTCTCACTGACCTCTGCACTTTCTTATCTAGTATCCTGACTTAGAATAGCTAAAGAAAAGATGAATAGACAAGCAGGGGAAAAAAAGTAGCATGTGATGCATTTGTCCTAAGGGGGAATAAAGAAAAACCTGAAAAATTCTTAGACTGTTAAACTGAATGGAAATCTTATTGCACATGCTCTGCACTCTATATTTGAGTTACACTCTTGAGCAATAGCAGCAAAATCACAAGAGCTGGGAAAATAAAAGTTTCTTTCAATATTTCCTGTTCTTCTGGTTGACTATCATCAGGGCTAATGGGCAGATTGTTATCAAAAGAAATAAAAATTATCAAATCCATTATCAAGAAATAAAAAATCTGCTGAAAATCATTGCATGGAGTTACCATGAGTTAAGGCAATATATATTTGTAAGCACACTGAACACTGAGATAAAATAAACAAACAAAAAACCCACCATCACCAAAACCAAAAATCCCATCAATATCTAGATAACATCATATTCTGTTATCAATCCAGGATTTTGCACTTGAAAAATGATACCAAAATAAACAAGGAATACATTAATTTTTATTTCCTTAAACACAGCCAGCTTCCCCATACGCAGCAGCAGTTGTTTCTATTACTTACGTCCAGAAAGCTTTCCTTAGAATGACAATTTCTTCAGTTTCAGTGTTAGGCTTCTCTGCCAGAGTTGGTGGTATTTTTTTAAGCAGTTGTAAGCAGAATAAAGACTAGAATTACACTCTGGCTTTTGCACACATGTTTGTAATTTTCAGTAGTAATAATGAAAGGTCAAATATCCTATAACAGATCAGAGCTTGGACCACAGAATAAAAATAAATAAACATGCTTACTTTTGAAACAGGGAATTAGTATCTATGAAGATAAACAAGCATAGGTTTATGAAGTGCAGGTCCTACTTGACTATCCTGATCTTCTTCTGCAACAAGGTGACCTGCTGAATGGACCAGGGAAATGCTGTGAAGATTATCTGCCTGACTCTAGCAAAGCTTTTGGCACTGTCTCCCACTGCATTCTCCTGGATAAACTGGCTGCTTGTGGCTTGAATAGCTGTGGTGTCTGGGTGAAAAACTGTCTGGACATCTGGACCCTGGGAGTGGTGATGAGTGGAGTTACATCCAGCTGGTGGCTGGGAGTTCCCCAGGGTCCAGTGTTGGGATCAGTCCTGTTGATAACGCAGATGCCACTGAGTTGGGTGGGAGTGTTGATCTGCTGGAGGGCAGGAAGGCTCTACAGAGGGATCAGAACAGGCTGGATCGATGGGACAAGGACAATGGTCTGAGGTTCAACAAGGCCAAGGGCCAGGTCAACAACTCCTTCAGCTCTACAGGCTGGGGGGAAAATGTCTGGAAAGTTGCCTGGTGGAAAAGGACCTGGGGGTGCCGGTCAAGAAGAGCTGAGCAAGAGCCAGCCTGTGGCCGGGTGGCCAGGAAGGCCAAGGGCATGGTGGGCTGTGTCAGCAGCAGAGGGGCAGCAGGAGCAGGGCAGTGAGCGTCGGCCTGCGCTGGGCCGCGCTGCGGCCACAGCTGGAGTGAGTGCTGTGTGCAGCTGTGGGCTCCTCAGTTCAGGAAGGACACTGAGGAACCAGACAGTGCCCAGAGAGGGAATGGAATGGAGCTGGAGAAAAGGCTAGAGTACAAGTCCATTGAGGAGGGAATGGGGAAATGGGCTCAGCCTGGAGAAGAGGAGGCTCAGGGGACCCTTCTCACACTCCACAACTCCCTGACTCGTTCCAACTGAGGAGGGTGCAGCCAGGTGGAGGTCGGGCTCTACTCCCAGTGAACAAGGGACAGGATGACAGGAAATGGTCTCAATGGGAGGTTTAGGCTGGAAATTAGGAAAACTTTCTTCATCAAAATGTTTTGTTTTTTTTTTTTTTTTTTTTCCAAGCATTGGAACAAGTTGCCCAGAGAAGCGGCAGAGTCACCATCTCTGCAAGTATTTAAAGGATGTATAAATTACATGGGGACATCGTTTAATGGTGGACTTGGCACTGCTGGGTTAATGGCACTACTGGATTAATGGTTGAACTCAGTTCTTAAAGGTTTGTTTCAGCCTAAATGATTCTGTGGAATCAATGACATGCACACATGTCCTCACATTGTGGCAAAACCTAATTTTAACTGTGTTAAACACTCAAAGTCAAACATTCTTCCTCTCTTCAAAACTTGTTTTATAATACAAAACAAAGTATTCAAATGCTAAAATGGGAGAACTTGTACAATTGCATTGGTTCATTCAAGAAGCCCTAGGAGTATCTGCTCCTTAAAACAATGAAAACATGTAAAAAATGGTTTTCAGCCTCTGGCCTCAACAAAATAATGAAGGATACATTGTTTTGGCTCACAAAAGTAATGCCTCAGTTATCATCCACTGTTCTACCCCTTAAACAAACAGCTCTTCAAACCAACATTAACCAGTGATAAATTAAAAATTAAGGGGTTTGTACTTTCACCAAATGGAAAGATTACAGAAATGCTGACAAAAATGAAGCCTACCAGTAGGTGTACACTTCCCAAGCAATGGAATCTTTAGTACTTCCCATGGGAGGTCACTATGTAAGTCTTCTGAATTTTGGTGAAAATTCAGCTGCTATGTAGTTCTCCTGGACAAACATTAATTTCTAGACCTCTAACTGGTTTTGCTAATTTATTTTTTTTCACCATTAATATGGTTCACTTATATGGTTATTTACACAGGTTCCTGTACCTAATACCTTATAACACTAAATGAGTGGAAAACTAAGTACTATTCAGTTGCAGAAACCTTTGTCACTCATTAATTTTTTTTGTATTTCAGCGAGATTTTTCATTTTTCATAAATGCTTGTGATCCTGTTTTTCTTCATCAGCCTGTTTGTTCATCTTTACAATATAATTAATTAATTGGTAAAAACCCCTAACTCATAGGAAAAGGACAAAGGTGGCCTTTTCTCCTCACAGTGAAGGCACAAAAGTTGGAGTTATTTCTTCCAACTCTTACACAGAATTCTCTTTCACAAGGCAAGTGCTCTTTTTTTTCTCTGTTTGAGGCTGTGTACATCTTTACATCTGGATGCTGTTAGAGAGGGCTTTAATAGTCTTGCATTAAGAAGATGAGAGAAGACATTAAATCAGAAGTCTTTTTTATGAAGAGCATTTAACTCTTGAATTACAGCCAGTGCAATTTCACAGTGGGAAAATTGTTCCATACAAAATTGTATAGGACAGAGAATATCTCATCTTTTGCTATATATTCTGTATACCTGAGTTTCCTTTTTTAAAAAAATAACTTCTAGTGACTGTGGCACTGCTGTTATGAATTCTTTTGCAAAAGAAGCCCTCTAGGACAAAAAAAAAAAAAAATCTACAGTGATACAGGGAGAAGATGGCAGACTCAAGGAAGTAGTTACACAGTATTAGCAAGCAGAAGAAACAGTGAACAAGCCCATTACTATCCTGTTTAAGGGTTATCTAGCCAGAAAAGCTATATAGCATGAGAGAAATGTTTTAAAGGCTATAGTAACTGAGTATAACTTATTTGGTCGTAATTTGTATTTATCCAGACATTTGGGTTGTTTCTCTTTTTTAGGTCACTTGAAATTTCTTCCAAAGCAGTACATCTCACAACCAGAAAAGAGTATGTTTCAAATCAGAGGAGAGTCTCACCCAGCCAATTCTACCAGCATAACAACAGCTGTTTAAATACAGCGGTGTACTGGCTAACAACACAATTGCATAACATCCCTGTGTAGACAAGCCCTCACTGTTTTCTTACATGTAATATGGGAATAACTCCACTTTTTTAATCACAAAGGTGTTTAATAATTACAGTACTCTAGATAATAAAACACACTTCACCCCCCCCCTTCCCCCCAGTAGCACTGCTTTCTTCAGCTTCTCCCCCACCCAAATTATGGTAGCTCTAGCTAAGGGTGATGTGCCTTGTGTGGAAATATTGTTACTCTCCCAAGTCATCTGCAAGGATCATTACAACAAAGTGACTTGGCACTAACCGGAACCAAAATTGCTGCTGTGGCTGCTGCTGCAACTGGAACATTTCCAGCTTCAGACACCACAGGCACACTGAAGTCAGGCTGGCACACGGCAGGTAACCAGTAACTAATTAACACACCAAACACACAGGAGACTGTAGAAAAACAAGACTGCTGTAGTTATTCTTTACATGAGCAGGCCACAGCCAGCAAAGCTCTGAGGTGAATACACTTGACATAAGCTTCAAGAAAATACAGTTAAAGAATTAAATACAACAAAGACATACTATATTACTTTACCTCTTTGCTTGCAATCTGAAGCATGGTATTGAAGGAATCTATGTTTAAAACTATGAAGAAACTTGGACCAGAATAAGGATGTCCACCTCAGAACTGAAATGGTATCATTTTGAACCATCTATGGCTCAAATAGTTAAAATACCCTTCCTGTAGATAAGCAAAGGAAACATTTAGGAGGACCAAGGGAAGCTTGAAAGAATTATGAGGACTATCTCTTCTGCTACATGTAGGATAGGCTGTTTTTTTAAAGAAATACATCAAAACAAGGAGAGAAGCTGACTTAATCTACTGTTTTTTCACTATTTTATTAGACACATATATGAAAAGTATATTTAGCCTTTTAACTTCAAGTATTTCAGATCACCAAATTAGCACCCTAGCTACTTATAATTTAGTAGCTATTAATTGCTACATGGAGAAAGCTAGAGCACATACCAACAGCTTTCCTGTTTGTTTTTATGTGGAAGTTAACATTGGACTCTACTAGTACCTCTCTAAAAGGTCACAAGCAAATGTTGGGGGTTTTTCTAAGGTGCAAAGAAAAGGTGAAGAAAGCTCACTTCAGACAGGATTACAGTCTTGCAGAGATTTGGAGAGACACATCCTGGAATCTGCCTCCTGAAATACAATTTGGAGTTTTCAGAGCCTAACAATTTTCCTTTCAAAAAACTTATCTGTAAAGGAAAACCACCCTTATTTCAAATTACAATAGGCAGTACTATAGTATCTAGAGACTCCTGTCTGCAAGGACCCTGTTAGTGCTTCTTGGCATTTGAAGCACACTTGAAGTACAGGTGTTTAAAGGACATCTAATTTCTTTCACAGACTAAATACCCAAAAGTCACAGCAGCAAATTAGCTCACTCATGTGAGGCTTGGGAATTCTTTAGTGAGAAGCAGGAGATAAGCCATAATCAGGGTGTGTAGGTGCATAATTTTAAACAGAAATCCTCAAGGGTAGGCCATGAGAACTACACATAGTAAATAAGTATAACTCATGTTCAAGACTAAATAGAGAGTCATGTATAAAAACAGTCAATGGAACTACATAATCTATAGATAAGGCACTATATTTTTGTCGGTACAGGTCCTTTTGTAGGTACAACTCTAATGGGTGCCTTCACCCTTCTTTTCCCCACTTTTGCTATGCTTCTGTTCCATAAACATGAAGTATATTCTCATCCACCATTGTGCTGGACTCCTAGTTAGGCTATGTACTGAAGAGACTGAACTCTACGAGGATAAATAAAATAGTATGTCTCTCCCACTCTTTTGCTGCTCCATCAGCTGCAGGCTCAAGTACAGTATTACGAATTAAACCCATTTAGACCATGACAGCGTGTTCACCTATGCTGCAGTCTCACGTCTTTCTCTCCTACCTCAAATTACAAATTATTTAAGTGCAATAGCTCTTACTGCTGCCCTTGGTGGATACCAAATCACAGCCACAGATAACACAAGTAACCTCGTTATCTGCAGGTGCAGGTTGGGATCGCATTGATCCGGTTTGCTGGGCTGTGGCTGAAGGTCAGCCATACCTGACTACATGAAACTAAGCCTGAGGTGGAAGATAAAATATCTGAAATTCAGCTCTACAAATTCTGCACAACCTTAGGCTCGGACTAAATTTCCTTTCCATGTGTCCTGCTCTTCCTTTATTCCCCTTGCTTTTGATTGAAGCTTACCCGGTGCCCGCTTACTTAAGCAACAGATTTTAAAAAACCACAGAAATCAGTGAGCTTTCTTGTAAGGCTCAGGTGATCACAGACAGGAGTTCATGGTGTTTTCTCATGTATTTTCATGTATTTACTTTGCACATTCAGTGGCATATTACTAGCAGGAAAAATACAAAGTGCAACAAACAAAAAACCCCAGAGGACACCCTGCACTTTAATGCAATGAGGAGTTTTAATTTTCAATCAGCACCACCCGCACTCCTCCCTTACTTTTTAAAATTAAGTTTGTCTAAAAAATCCCCAAAAATCACATCTGGATGCTTGACACAAACATAAGCATAAAAAGTAAGTATTTTCAGAAAATACCAACTGTAAAAAATACTGTGTCCATTAAAAAAGAGGGATTCAGAAACAGAAATTTAAAAATTTAATTAAAGCTATTTGGAGAACCAATGGTAATGCTGTGGTGAGAACTAGACCATGGCATCTCACTGGCAGCAGGGTCTAACCTCAGAGCAGCAAAAATTAGTAGAGCAGGAATAACTTCATAATTGGCACATTATAGCTAAAGTTTCACTGTTTGCAAAATAAGTGATTCCTCAGGGTTTACCTGAGAATGAAATGTATTCATAGTTGTAAAAAAGATTTTATGATGAATGAGCTATACAATATTATTTTTACTTTGATAAAATAGTTCCATTCTAAGCCTTAATAAGTCATTTTAGGGATACATATGTACTACTTTACCTCCCAAGTCAGACAACAGTTCCTAATATTTGTTTTAAAAGTAAAAAGCCAGATGGATCAGTTGACAGAACTACAGTTTCGAACTTCTTGCTATGTTAACTCATTGACAGAGGAAATTAAGATGTGGGCCTTCCGTGTGGTGCATGGGACAATTCCAGAGCTTAGTATCAACTCACGGCATCAGCTCTTGAGGTCTACACTCTTTAGTGATCTTTCAAATTAAATTTGTATTTCAGTAAACGGGACAGCTGGAAATTGGTGTTCAGGATTACTTCACAGTAAATGGAAATGCTGAGAAGTTAATTTAATAAAGAAATATCCCACAGAAGCATCCAAAACTATGTAACCTTAGGATATTTTTTACTGGACAGGCTACTCCAACTGTACACGCTTAGAAATTCCTGTGAGGATACTTCCAAGGCAAATGGACACCTTCTCATGATTTCACAATCTTCATTGTGAGCTTGTGGCAAAACACATAATGGAAAAACGATCACTGCAATTTTTTCCCCCTACATCTGGCTTTTGGTTTGTGCTTTGGGTTGCTTGTATTTTTTTCTTTTTTTTGGCAAAAATGCAAGCCATGGAATAATGTTAACACAGCAGGTTGACTGTTACTCAGAAGACATTCTCCAAGTAATGTATGTATAATATATACACATTATGGATATAATCTATCCATGCAATGGGCTACTAACCTTCTGCTACCTTTGGAAAGAGAAAATATTACAGAATCACAGAATTAGGTGAGTTGGAGTAACTCTTAAAAGAGTTAAGTTATTCATGTCATTAACTTCTAAACCTTAGGATTCTGCAGTAGACAGGGATTAGTTCACTGCTATAAGCACCGTGCTTCTGACTGGGCTATGTTCTAGCCACATCAGAACAGTCTGAGATAAATCCACTGCAGTCTAAAGGAAACTATTTTCAGAAATGCTGCATACTTGTACAGGGAATTTCTGGACTGGAAAAAAGTAAGTAAATAGAAGTTACAGACTCAACGTTTTCTACGGAAATAAAATGTACATAACTGAATCCATTGTGTTTAAAACCAACCAATCAAACAATATCATTATTTATTAAATGTTGTTGTAATATAGTTACATTTATTTAAAGCAGATTGTTTTACACATTTTAGAAATTATTTCTCTACAATAATTTTGCAAGTTCTACTATCTATATTTTACCTAGCACCGTTCCTTTTTGTTTATTTTAACAGATCTGAGACATTTTTGGTGGCAAGAGTAGACTGACATAAGAAAATAGCTGTAAGTTAACACAAAGGCAAAAATCCACCTAGTTGAGACACCCAGCAGATGAGTTTGAGGACTTTAATCTGAAATGTGGCTTGCTTGCATTAAAGTACTAAGTACATTTGCAATCATAACACTTTGTGTTATCACTTAATTCTTCAGACAAAGATGTGAAGAGGGTTATACTTTCCAGAGCACTAACTGGCCTGATGTGCAATCTCATTCACAGACTCTATGCCAGGTATTGCAAGGGGGTGGCATGAAGGGCGTTATATAATAAAAGCACTGGGAATAGTCTACTGCTCTTTCTTCTGCTACCAGCAAGAGGTTAGCTGGAAAAAATAACAGTGCAAGCCAATGCCAGACATTTCTATACTGATCTGAGGAAATTGTGATAAAAATAAAAAAATACATTCCAGGTGATATGATATGGATTCTAAAACAAGTGACAAAAAGTTATGTGTAGAAAGTAGCCAGTTTGGAAATGCCAAGAGTTACAGAAGCCATGTTGGTCCCTATGGTATCACTTCATAGTAAGCACACCCAGTTTGTGTTAAGGCATTTTGCATAATACTCCCTGAGGCATCCATTTCACTCTTCAATTAAGGAAGGTTTTCTGTCCTCACGTCCCTATCCTGCTGGACATGCCAATACATATAAAAAGAGGGGTAAAAAGCTCCTAGTTATTTGCTACTTTAGCAGTCTGCTTGTGATTGTTTTCCTCAAATATATTATCAAGCTTCCATCACATCCTTGACCAGGTGACCAAAGGTACTGTAAACCTAAAACTTCAAAAAGCTAAGGAGACTTGCATTTAGCACAGCCTAAGCTTTCACATAATACACAATCTCTCTGACAATATTTCCAGAAAAGGTAGCACACTTTACACAGAAAAAGAAAGGGCAGGGGAAGGTGAGGGGAAGGTGGCGGGGGGGTGGGGAGTTAACAGTTTGAAATAGCTAATAGAGAAGGGAGAATTGTTGCAGAAACTGATTTTTGCTGCTTTTAAGGGATTTTTGATGTGGTATCAACGTGTTTTTCTGCACTGTCAAGTAAAGTACAGTTGGAGCATAATTTTGCCTTCTTCATTCAGGTAGAAAATAAACGGGATTTCCCTAGGAGGTCTACACTGGGAGTTTTGGTAGCACATCTACCTTAGCCAACAGTAAAGAGAAGGCATGTTTTTAGCTATGCTAATTGCAACCACGAACTTGGACATCACTGTTACACTGGCAAACTGTCATAGAATAATTGACTAAAAATACCACATCCTTACAGGTCTCAGATTAATTTACTAGTGAAATAAATATGATGTATATATAAATATGACAACTTTGCATTGCCTATTACAACCTTGAGTGCGTTAAATAAATTTATAGCATTTCGTCTCACCAAGATTTTCAAAACCTCAGAGAACAAAGGATTTTATTTGTGTGTCAGCATAAAAGTCTGTGGAATGGCTTGTGGAGCCTCCAAGTCACCAACTGTGACTAACAAAAACCTGTATGGGATGACTTCTCTGATTCTGGAGAAAGTTCAGTTGCTGTATCTCTGTGAAGACTAAATCACTGTCATACCACTGACTATGGGAAAATCATTATTAAAACAGCTGAGCAAATAGGCACTTAGAAGAGGAAAGAAATGGACACTTACCCACTCACAAGTTCACAGCAAGCAATACCAATGCAATACACTTTTACTAGAAATACTCAAAATCAAAACAAGAATTAAACAACACTTGACAGTACTGATAAATGTTTTATATGAAGTATCTACAAATATACTTAGAGATACAGAAACCCACTAAAATATTCAAAACCTATTTCTTGAAAAAATCCAAAGATTGTCTCTGTAATTAAAAAAAAATAGGGTTAACAGTAAGCTGAACACAGGTATTGGAAGACACATATTGTTCTGGGAAGAAGGGCAGAAAGCAGAGAACAGAATTAGGCATTGTAAAAAATCTGTCAGGCTGTAAGAAGGGAGAGCACAAAGGAAAGAGAACCTGAAGATCATTTCAGAAAGAACACTACTCTCAGGTTCAGTTGGGCGTTTATGACAGACCTGCCAGGCTGCATTTCAGCCAGATGCTCTACCTGAATTATCCTCAGTGCACTAAAAGGGAGGACAGTAGCTCTGGTGAAGAGGGATTTAAAATGAAAGGAGCCAGCTTTAGACAGAGTGAAAGCAGAGGAACCTGTTGGAACAGCAGCTGCCCACCAAGGTGATACAGACAGCTGGCAAACAGCAGCCTCTCAGACAGCTGCAGCAAGACAGGCAGGAGCTGTCCTGTCAAGATCCTTCACACAGTATACATGAAACTGAAGTTTTGGCTAACTAGTGACTGAAGTTAATAAAAATATAATAATAATAATAATAATAATAATAATAATAATAATAATAATAATAATAACAACAACAACAACAACAAGGCGACAACACCAGATGTATCAAGATTAATTATTGCTTAGGAAAAATGCTTAATTAACTCAATGTATTTTACATTGTGCATATTTTAGAAAGCTTATTTTACACCAATTAATTTTCTTACTGACTGCTGGAAAGAAAAATACCTTGAAAAAAGCAAAAAGCAGAGTGGCCATGGAATCACACTGCTGGCAAGGGAATTGACTCTTAGATAGACTCTTTAGATGGTCTCCTCTCAAATAATAATAGAAAAAAATTTAAAAGGATTATATTTCAGGGTGACAGAATTTCTTTAAATTAAGCATTTACTAATGCACTTAGTCAAAGTCCACAACATAAAGCTCCAGCAATTAAAAAGTTTACTTCAAATATGTACCATAAACCCAAACTCCCTTGACGATTAATTGCATTGCATAAGAGTGGCTCTTAAGAGATACAGTCAATAAGACCAAAAAGACATGGTTTGTGCAAATTATGATTCCTCATGACTTGCATAGACCTCTGACCCCTTGAAAGCCATTCTGATTATACCAGGATAGTTTTTATGAAATGAGCATGACATGCTTGTTTTATTTCATCCACAGTTTTCATCTCTATCAAGAACAATCACTGTCTGTTAAAGAATAATTTATTCTTATGTCAAGCCCTTTTGTTATTTTTTGCAGATGAGTCATGAGAGTAGCTCCCTTAAATCTTTGCTTTATTAAGATAGTGAACTTGCTGTAGTCAACAAAGCATGACGTAACCATGAGGCACAGATAAAACCTGGACAAAATTCAATGCAAAATAAATTCTTAATTGATTTGAGATTTAAAAGACATTAATATAACAGACTTTTTGAGTGAACCAAGTGCCAAGGAGAGATGTTAGATCATGTACCCTGGAGTTAAAGATTGTCATCCCAAGAACCTCAGCTGAAGCTACAAAAGTACACTATTATCAAACAATGTATTTTAAACGAGAGAGAAACATGGAAACATGGGGTTTATGGAAGAGCTAATTCTTTAAATGGAAAAATCAAAAATCTGCTAAAATCTATGGTAAGAGTAAAAACTCTCCTGTACTGCCACCCGCTTTAAAAGACATGACACATGGATGCATTCATAGGTGTCTATTAATTTCGATATCCTGTGTTGTTAGCTACATATCATAGCAAAGATAAGATGTAATTATTGCCATTCCTCTTGCTCAGTTGGTACCTATGCTCTGTTCAGGAGATGCCAGATAGAATATTATTTTGGACACTGGACAGTCTAGATATTCAGTAACAGCTATATCAGTTCCATGAATTGTAGCAGAAAGAGTTTTCAAAATATGAAACAGCTGCACAAGTAATACTTTTAGATTATTATTTCTATCACAATAAAACAATACATTAATTCAATAGGTCAAGTGGTCAATCTTCAGTTAGGACCGAGAACTGATCAGGATGATTAGAAAGCAAAGACAGGCCTCTCACCATGTCTACCTTCATGGTGGCTCTAAGACTCTCAGATATGTTCTCTAGCATGCTTAGACTAAGATCAGCTTTTTGATATAAAGAAACAGACCTTGAGATTGTCAGATTTTACATTAGATATATAATTTAAGTAATCCTTTGGGAAAACAACATCTTTTTCTCTGGAACATGTCCAGAGAAAGCAGTGCTTTCCAGAAATGGGAAAACATGAAGGAAAACATGGGGAAAATAATATTTAATGTCACACTGTTAATAAAGAAAAATATACTGGCACAACAGCATCAGAAAAGCTGCATGTCATTGATCAAAACATCTCTATTTCTCACACATTCAAAACTGAAGCCAACAGGAAAGGGAGGAGGGAGAAATATTTTAGAAACTCTGATAAAGCTCTAAAACAGAACATTCCAAGAGCCAAAAATTATAGTACAACAGTCCTTTTAGACTTCAACAGGGGGAGGACAGAGCTAGAATATTACTGACCAACAGTTTATAAAAAACTAAAGGACAGACTTTAGAGATTCCAATCAAGTGTGCAAAGAATGAAAAAATTACATCCAGATCCTTACAGAGCAGAATGGGTCAGCCGCATTTCCCAAAACATGATTCTGCAAATAATTTAGCTTAAGGAAAAAAAGTTTCAAACAATGTATTTTTCTTTCCATCAGTAAATACTCTGCCTATGGATTATCTTCTAACTCAAATGAAAAACAGCCATCTTTTCCTCAACACCACTGACGTTTTAAAGGGGCGTGTAATATATAGTAGATACACAGCATTTTGTGTTTTCAGAACTGTGAAATCACTCACTGTTGCTCAGAACAACTCAGTAAATAAATAAATAGACACAAATGAGAGTAACATCTTTACTTGTCTTAAATTAAGCATGGGAAGGGAGGGATCACCAAGTTTCCTCTTGCCCTGGGACAAATACACTACATGCACTTACTACTTTTCCTTTTAAAACAATTAGCCATTTGGAATCTCCGCTGTCTCTAATGGTTTTCTGCCTCACCTCAACTGAAATTCATTCCAAGAATCTTACATGCTGAAAACGGTCCGAGTAATCCTGCTGTAATTCTTAAAAGCTGCATGCCACAACTGACTATGTTACAGCTTTAGAAGGCTCCAGGATATTAAATTCCCATGTGGTTTTGTTCATGTTCTGCAGCTACCCCAGCAGAAAGTTTTGTAATAGATCATCTACACTGCCATTCGTGACCCAATAGGAAAGCACTTCTATTTGTGTTTTGTTCAGCATACTGATTTTCCTTTTCCTAAAGGAATTAAATCATGTTTTTATCCCGTGTATGGAATCTACCAATCACCAATCAGTTCACGAGCTTTAATGAAGTGGAAAATCAAATTGCTTTTAATTTATGTCTTTTTTCCCCATTATAAACATGTATTTTCTGGAACAGTTAAAAACATCTTTTACAATGTGTCCCAACACATACAAAAAAAATTCAACGGAATCACAAGACACCAGTCCTCATTCAGCCACAAAACACTTAGAAAATGCTATCCTTAAATCTGCACTGAGCTTTTTAATAAAAGTAGAACTCAATTTCATACTGGTAACTTCAGCTTTAATATAAAAACTCACTAAGCACATGGGTAGGCCTATGTCAGTAAACATTGATCATTTGCAAGATCAGTTAAATCCTCAAGTATTAGTTTGTCCAACTAACATAAAATTACATGATCTTCATTAGTATACTGCTTAGACAATCAATATTTTTTGGCAACAACATCAAAGAGTTACTTTTTTCATGTAGTTTTTCCAGTCTTAGATAAAAGTATTTTACTAAAATTACACAGAACCCTCTCAGCAGTGCTGTAAAACTGAGACTTCCAGGTAGTTTAGGACTGCACTTTTTTAAAATTACTTTGACAAAGAAAAGAGTCACAAAAAAAAAAAAAAAAGGTATTAGTTTTGTGTCCACAGATTTTTATATGAGTACATTTCAATTATAATTTGGAAATACTGTCAGGCGTGCAAAGAAATATTTCTGGGAACATGACCAAGCAAAGGACTGTACTCTCTGTCCTTTGCAGTATCTTTTTACTTCAGTGTTCATTTTAGTTCACCACAATGAGAAGCAATGTTTTTGTGGGGCTTAAAAAATTTAAAAATATTTAAACTTATATAGAAAAATTATTATATTACAATGAGTTCATAATAATAATCAATGTATTTGACATATAACTATGAATTGCACACCACTTGTTAGGATGTTGTCAGGTCTTCATCTTTCTGCATGTTATATTTTATGCAGGAAATGCAGCAGCACTGACAGCAAAACATAGGTTAATATCATGAGAGATTGTAGCAATGCTGAAATGTCCATGCCTCTGGTCACAAAGGTTTCAGTTTATCAAATCAATTGTTTTTCATAATTTCTGTTCAAATGCCATAGACAAGTTAGTAAACCACCAGATGGAACAGAACTAAGTTAAACTTCACAGGCATTTATTCTCAAAGCATTCAGTAATGTTTTGTTCTCTTCTTAAATATTTTGTTTTCCCTTTTAAGCTGCCATAAGACTCTGGCTTTAGGCAAGAAGAAGAAACAGTAGTGGCACTGTGGAACTTCGAGGCATATGACATTTGCAAATTACTATTACTACAGTTCAGAACAACCAGAACTAACTACATTCAGAGAGCTTACAAATGCCATGGCAGAAAAAAAGCTACTGAAGAGGATATTTCAGGAGATTGCATGAGGGCTCTCAGGGAAAAGGTAAAGGTACCCTCATAAGATCTATTATTACTTATGGCCAGTGGTCATCAAACCTAAACTCTGAGGAGACAGCTATTTGCAAAACAGTAATATGACACACAGGAATTTCAGTAAAACTCAGCCTGGCCATCATAACTTTTGGGTTCTCCAGGAAAAGCCCTCTCACAATGTCAGTTTGTCAAGGAAGCTTGACTTTGCACAAAGTATTCGGCAACAAAAAACTCCTAAGGCAAAAAACTCAAGCCATAAATTCTCCATAAATCTTACTTTCATCGTTAGGCTTTTAAATACTGTGTAATCTTCAGGAACTCTGTATCTATAGGTACACAATAGGAATGGGTTTTTGTCAAAATGGTTTTGCTGGACCAACATCACTTGGGATCAGCCTCCCCTAGCTCATGCCAGCCTTCGGCGCTGTTGCTCATTGTGTTCCACTACTGTACTGGCTTAATTGCAACAGTTCATTTGCTGAAACACCATGCTAATTAATCACGGGGCAGAAGCTTGCCTTTGTGCCAAGAGAACCAAGCCCTTTCTCCAAGCATCTGCAGCCTCACACAGTCAATCCTGCCAGAGGAGGGATTCCATCTTCCTTGACTGAAGAATATCAGTAAGAACTCTGGAGGACCCTGTACAGTCTTGGAGTGCAACATAAATAAAAGGACAGAGACAGGGAAGAAGTAGACTAGTACATGCAAAAGGCAAAGGGATCAAGGGCAGCAACAATAAATAAGCAACTGCAAGGGAGCTGAAAGAAAAGGCTAATGAAAGCTGAGAACACACAGTGCATTTAGTGAAGCTCTAAGGAGGACAGAAGAGAACGAACTGCAGGCACAGAAAACAAAGAAGCAGAAAAGCCTACTCAGAGGCAAACTATAAAACCAAATGAACATCTGCTGATTAAGCTACCAGGCTCTAAATACAACTATTATGAACAGGAGAAAAAGAATGCTAACAATTTATCTTAAAATATATAAATTGGAAGACTTCATGGTCTAGAAATCCTCTGTGCCACAGTCACCTTTTTCAAAAAGCTATTTTCTCAAAGTTACTAGATCACGTTGTCTCTTCAAGCAATGCCACAAAATCCACATTAAAGCTACAACACTGTCATTCTTAAAAAAGCCTGTACCAATTCAGCCTATCAGTAAAATCCTCTAAAAATCTTTGTTTTGCTAAAAAACTGTTTCAAGTATAATTTCATAACCACGCTCCAGCTAGATACATTCCTCTTTGCAAGGCCAAGCCAAGCAAATGCAATTGAAATACTAGTTTGATTAATAAGATTATTGATAAATGATGGTAACATAGTGAAATTAATAAACTGAAATTAAAGTTCTTATACATTACAATGACAGAATTGCTTGAATCCTTAAACGAAATGCATTATAAGGGACAAAGCGTCACTGTCATGGCAATGCTACTGCATATTACTGGATTTCAAATCTAATACAAAGCTTACTTTATCAGATGTTCTATTGATATTTTCTGTACAAAAGACAGGGTTTGACACTTGGTCTAAATAAACAATAATCACTAAATCTTGGTAGCATGGTTCTTTAACTATTCCAGAATAAGTCAGATAGATGATGTAAGACCATCACTACCAACTGTTCACAATTCCCATGCAGACAAATAAATAGCACAGCTTTAGACACTGCCTAGTTTGATGTGGGAAAAAAATCTAGGAAACATCAAAAAACTGAACTATAACTGGACTGTGAATTACTTCATTGACTTCAAAAGACCACATAAATCCATTATTTTCATTTCTCAGTAAAATCTCTGCTGTTAGATTTAAAAAGTGAATGCAGACTCAGTTGTCAGAATGATGCCCTGAAACCCTTTGAAGTCACGAATCACCAATGGCAAAAGTTCACAGGAAACTCACATACCTTCTTATCTTAAGTTTGAGGTGTATTTCCTCTTGACATCTTTCTCCCTCCCCCTTTCCCAATGGGTGCTAATTCCTGTCCTCAGCTTTTCCTGCACTGTAAGAGTTCTTCCATCCTAACGGTGCCAAGCACCAGTGTTCGCATGACCGTAATAGAACAGTGGTGCTAAGAAAAAGTCCTTTCACGGGAAATGGAATAATTTTTAACTCTGTTTTGATCCATTGGGAACTGTGTTTATACATTGTGAATGAGCCAGACTGTGTCTTTAATCACTGTAGCATTTCCTGCTTCTCAGAAATGGTGTTCTATGAGTGCCTGACAGTAACACACAGATATACCAGATAAATTTGTCATCCTCAGGGATTTGGTATTATGCAGTACTAAACATCCAGAACATCCATATCCGCATCGGAATTATTCACATTCTTTTTAGACTGAATTTACTATGAATGTGTCTTTGAAATCCAAGTTTAACTTCAAAGCTGATTTAAGTGAACAAACTGAGCTGGATTATGGATTAACAGAAAACTCATTATCACTAGAAACTCCCACATTACTGTATTTAAAAAACAAAATCTAATTTTAAACTTCCCTACTGTGATTTATTTCTGTAGTACTGCTTTTTCAGATCCTTATGAAGGCAGCATTATACAAGGCAAAACATACATAATGTCAACATCTGGTAAGAACTAAAACTGCAAAATTCTTCCTTTGTTCTCTAGGAAGGAAAACATCTTCCATGAAAAGCCACTGTAATTTGCTCTAAAAATTAGCAGCAAAGGCACAAACAGTGGAAAGGTTTTCCCTTCTAATGTTTTCCTCTTTTTCATCAGTGTAGATCATCCTTTGTAGCACTTTGCCTTTTTTTCTTTAGATCAGAACAATGAAAAAAAACTACTGAATTCTAATCATACCATTCAACAGAATGAAAGTAAATGTTTAAATAAACTGACAATTTCTGAAGCTTACTAATTCCTTTTAAGGAATTATTCATGCTAGGATACTATCCTCTCTTGCCACTCCAAGACAGAAAAGTTTCTGACACAATTAATTCAATAAATGTTCTGCAAGTGAATATTTTGTTTATTCACAGAAAGTTCCCTTGGTGTGTCTAATTTTTTTTCTTTTTGATTCCAATATATACCATGCTCCTATCATTTTCAAAGGCATAACAATTCATGCACTTACAGAAATATTATTTGACCAGTTTCATAACCACAAGACAGTGGAGTTTATGATTCGGAGAGGAGAGAGGTGGTCAAAAATCAAGATCACAGCTGTAGATTTCACTCAGACCTCTCCTTGGAAAAGTCCTGTGGGAGAAGGTTCTGAAGGGAAACAGGCCTGTGGAAGTGGGTGGACATCAAACTGAATGTGAGCCAGCAATATGCTCTTGCTGCAAAGAAGATGGATGGATTCTGGGCTGGATTAGGCAAACTATTGACAGCAGATCAAGCTATGTGAGACTTCTGTTGTTCTCAGCGCTGGTGAGGCCACAGGTGTGACCTGCTGTAGAGTTCTAGATGCAGTTCTAGGCTCCCCAGCACAAAACTGACATGGACATACTGTCAGCAAAGGGACACCAAGATGATGGATGGACTCTAGCTCTCTTATGGGGAAAGGCTGAGAAAGCTGGGTCTGTTCATCCTGGAGAAGGAAAGTCTCAGGGGATCTCACCAATGTACATAAACTCCTGCAGGGAGGTCGCAAGGAGGACGGATCCAGGCTCTTTCCAGAGGAGCCCAGTGACAGCAGCAGAGGTGATAGGCACACACTGAAACACAGGAGGTTCCCTCTGAACATCAGGAAACTCCTTCTCCCTGTGAGGGCGACTGAGTACTGGTTACTCAGGGGGGTGGTGGAGTCTCCCTTCTTGGAGATATCCAAAAGCTTTTCATAGTCTTGGACACTCAGCTCTAGTTAATCCCACCTGATTAGGGGCTTACACCAGGTGATCACCAGAGGTCCCTCAACCACTCTGTGATTCTATAAAGGGAAATGGCATCTCATTACTTAAGTATATGATTATGTAACATTCTGAATGAGATATGACACTTGCCTATAACTCATTGGCATCAATCATTATATTTAAAAGTGCTTAAATATACTATAAAAAGACATTCAGCCTAACATACAATTCAGAAATACAGGAAGTTAAAATAAATTCTCACAGGAAAGGAGAAAATCTACCTTCATGAAAAGCAATTAGCACATTTATTTTCATTCCAGAAGGGGTAGGTATTGAAATTCAACCACACGGAGTTTCACAAAGAAAGATAATTATGGGTATTCATAGGTATTCAACCCTGCAGAATGTGAGACAGAATCTGTAAGTTTTAAAAAGCATGGAAAAAAAGTTCTGCATTTTGCAGATCTCTCTCACCAAGTAACTAAATTAATACAGATCTCCATGCAATTATGACTTGACATCTATGAATCAATACATTTTTTTCCTATTTTGCTCCACAGGGAAGACATCCATTAGTGGAAGAGCAGAAATAAAGAGATTCTGTCCATTCTTTAATCCTACACCTCATAAGACAGAAAAATATAATTGGAAATGCTGTTAACAATTTTTTTTTTTCTTTACATATACCCTATTTGCTTCAGGCAGAAAAAAATTTTCTCTCAAAGATTTACTTTACTTATTTATTTCACTGAAATTAACTGCATTATTAGTTAGCATGGGCCAGACCTTCCACCAGGTGTGTTATACCTGGCAGATCATTGACCTGTGTTATACCAAACATCAAGAGAGAATAATCTCTTCGTACATGAGTGAGATCACAACACACAAAAAGAAAGAACCAGCTGAAGAACAGGTCAACCACCATGAGTTTTTAAAATAAAAACATCCAAGTATACTGGGAACTCAGTTAAAAAAAAAAACCAAACAAAAAAACCAAAAAAAACCCCAAAACAAAAAAAACCCCAACAACAACAAAAACCAAAAAAACCCAAGAAAAAAACCCCCAAAGAAACCAAACAAAAAAAAAAACATCCCCTAAGTCAGTAAATTAGACAAGAGCACCATCGGTAGCTTGGAAAAAATTAAGCTGTACAATACTGCAAAAAACCCCCAAAAACACAGAGAGATTAGCAACTTATTAAGATGAAACATTTTATATGTAATGTAAAAAGGAAAAAAAGTCAAACATGTAAAACAGCGAAGGACAGTTCTCAGTACACCATTCTAAAGGGGGTACCTTGTCTTTTCTGCAGATGACAAATATCCACTTTGGTTTCTGCACATGGCTGCAAAACCCAAGCACATGAATACAGGCAAAGGAAGGACGATTCAGCTGACATGCCTCTTGAGGAGTGGCAGTCCCAAGTACAATTAACAGCCACCTAGATTCTACTACCTCCTACCTGGCAACAGATTAACAGCAAACAAACTGTGCAATTTAGATAGGATGCAAAGTTCAAAAGATTATCAAACTAGAGGCATTCAGTCCCCTGAAGGATAGGAAGCAAACCAGCACAGTTGGGATAGGATTATCACAGCCTCTTGTAGATGAAGACCAGATAACATGTCTTTGCAAGCAAATGTGAATTTTGGGTTTACAGTCTGCAAAGGGAAGAATTTTCAAGATAGGCAAGCACCTGTGTTGCTTTGTGGGAACGCCACCTTCAGCCAAATCTCTGTGGACGCGGTTCAGGACAGTTGAGTTGTCACTGGAATAGTTTTGGACTTTCCACATAGCATAGTAACGATCTTGTAATCTGTCACCACAACCATGAATCACAGTTCTGTGTTGACAATTATAATTCCATCACTGCAACCAAACAATTTACTTTTTTTGGCAATGTTTCAAGAAGTTATTCTGGCAGATCAGAAGCCAGAGGTGCTGTTGTGAACCTATCAAACACTGAAATAGCCTCACATTTTAAAATGCATAAATGGCCTGTTTTTAAAACAGTACCTTATTTCAGTTATCAGTAGATGGCCATAATCCTGATGTAAATTTCTATTTTGGGATGTACTACATTTTAGTGATGTCCAATAACCTGCAATAAAATCCAGCAACCACCTTCTGAAGCATTTAAAAAAATCTGCAAAGGTTACTGAGGGTAATGTATAAAACTTAGCATGCAACCAATAATATTACAAACAGCCATAAGGGGTATAGTTAAGCATACTGAAAAAATACTTCTTTTCTTTATGTTTGGGAGGGCTGAAAAGATTTCTGTCAATATTTTGATTTTAATGACAAATTTTCATATATAATTACAACAGAGTGAGAACATGTAAGCCAATTTCCAAGGTCTTAATGAATATTTCTATTCATTAGAGATAGTTAAAATCTAAATCTACAGAAAATATACATCATTCATACAGACAACTAATTTATATGGGAAATTCTGACATGGGACTGCCTAAGGCAGTTTGTCACCAGTGTCAAAAAGCCTTCTTTACCAGCATCAGATCCCGATACCAAACCTCCATCCCTTAGAATCTTTGAACTCAAAGACCATCGCAGAGTACATAAACTGGCATATTACTACTACATGTAATAATAGGAACTTATAATAATTATAATAATATGTAATAATTGGACTACAGAAGAGTCCAATTAAACCTTTCCATGCTACCTGAGAAGCAGAAACTCTAATCACAAGTAATACCCACAGCTAGAAGTACCATGCAATGTCACAAAGACAGTAAAACCAAAACATAAGGAAAATACCCAGAAGTGACATGAACACGTTTCCTTTTCAATTATACATAAACTACTCAGAGCCCCAGAAAAGGAATGTAATGACACCCGACTGTAGGTGACCAAACCAATGACACAGCCTCTCCTCATGCCCGCTCCTCCCATATACACAGCACAGAAACTTGTGCTTTTACGAACCTTTACCTTGCAATCTATGGATTCTTCTTTCAGAACCTTTTATGCATCCCTTTACAAACTACAAATCCAGAAACTGCACAGGAATACATAAAAATACCTTCTGAAAAAAGAATCTTGTAATTGTTCCCACACACAGCCATGTTCTGGTATGTCCAAGTCTGATCAAAGGCAATAACACTTTTTCTTTTCCAAGTTAGAAGAGGAGGAGGGAAAAGATTACAATCCCTATCTCCAAAAATCTAGGAATGAACTCTGGCTTTTTTATCTATGAATAAAAACATTAAGTCTCTAAAAGGAACCAGACAATCCAATACACTGTTAATGGTACTATCGCAGCATATATTTGTACTAACAGATTTTACAGCATATAAGGCATTTTTCAAACATGTTTTTTTTAGGAGCAAGGGATATTAAAATATCAGGCAGATAAGTTACATAATCTTTGTCTTTTTTTCATTAGGAGGCTGCAGAAGAGCATTATCAGTGCTGACAGTGTCTGGGCATTTTGACTAATCTTTTTATAGTGCTTCAATTTAATAATAGCCAAGCCTGGAACACACTTCGTGCCTGATAAGCAGCTCAAACAAATCCAGGAAAAAACATTTTCTTTGAAGTCACGATGTTTTTTAACACTGGAAATACCATGCACACTGTAAATTACATATATTGATCATGCCGGAGCACCTTCAGCTTGACTATGGACCCAGTCTAAAGGTTGCATTCAGACTGATAGTCACTGTCCAGGAGCATGCCCATTAAAGTTTACCACTGAAGCTTTTTCTTTAAGTTATTATAGATACATCAGTGCAACAGAGACACACTGCAAGTCTTTAAAATCTGTGATTGTATTTCACATCTAATGTCTCCACATTCCTCATAACAACAGCATGGGAAAATGTGAGGCTTGTAAGGTTGATTAGTGCTTCACAAAGCCCATGTGAACCAGAAAGAGGAGAGAGTTCATTCAAAGATTTGCAAACTTTACCTCAGCATCTCTGAAGCACTAAAGCTGGGAACACTCTTGTAAGGCTACAGGCGTTGCTACCTCCAGCTCGCCACTAGAAACCACTTGAGAAAGTTTTCCCTTAAGGTACCTTGATTTAAGCACACTGGGTTGCAGTGCTCACTTTTCTAAGAGTTTAGCAGTTCACGCTGTTCACCTTTTTGGTTTGCCTACTGTTAGGAAAACATCAGTTACGCAACTTTATCAAGATTAAAATAACTCTACAATATGCCATGGTTGCTGTTTGATAACCACATTCCATTCTGTTCTATTGTAAGGCTGCAGTATTTTGAAGGATTAATAATTTATCACATTTCCCAAAACATCCTCTGACTGGGGAAAACACACATCTCTGTTAGCAAGGCATAGTACACCCTTCTGCACAGCTCTGGCACTGACAGCCAAGGCTATAGCCTGTAGCAGAGATGGAATTGCAGTAGAATATGGTGTTTACCTGCTCATGAGAGGTATTGGAAATACCCTGGCACATTTGTTGCATGTTCAGGGATCATTCAGGAAGGAGATCAAGTATTAGGGTTCTATTTGCTCACTGATTTTCTTGGAAGACTACCAAGCTCAGGAAGATAAAACAAGTGTTTGGGATTTAATCCTACCCTGGAACACATAAAAAACCTCTTCCTCATTCCATCAGTGCTCTTTCCCCACACCAAGGTATGGTGACAGCACAAGCTGACACCTGTTCTACAGGAACAAAGGCACACATGGGAAAGTACCTCAGGGTGGGGATGGTCCCTTCTCAACTCTTCCTCTGCCAGGGAGGCTTTGAGTGATGTCCTGCTCCTCTGCTGATTACCCACCTCATCCCACAGCTCCCTCACACTCACTGGACTTGTGTACATGACTTCAAGCCGTGCAGCCGCTCTTATTTCTGCAATTCTCCTTCTGCAATGTTCTTCATCAGAGTCTAGTATATAAGTAGAGCAGCAGTGGAACACAAATCTGAGAAGGAAGTGCAATATCGTCCTACTGTAAAATTACTAAAAAGTCAGAATTTAAGCCTTTCAGACTTGGTTCTTTCTTCACATGTAAGATTTTGGTGAAATCCTTTGTATGAACTCATTTTTCTGCTTCCTACAAACACCAGTCTTGAAGCCTACCCTTCCTTCTCCTCCCCTAAATTTTAAACACCTTGTTGTTGAAACAAACAAAAAAGTTAGTACTTTTTCCAAGACAAACAGCCCATCTGTTTATTCCAGTCAATGTTGAAGGGTTAAAGAATGAAGCTGTAGCTTCATTCATTAATTTTCTATGAAGATGTAGCTAATGCTGTCACTTACAACATCTGTAACCTAAACACCTGGCCTCCAAACATCAAGAAGCAGGAGGTATAAAGTGTGCACCTAAAGCAGCATGCTATCTCCTAATTTTGCCATGCAAAAAATAATAAAATAAATTTTTCAGATGTTATACACCATCAATGCATGCAGCAAGTGCTAGAAGAACACAATAAACAGTAACATTATACAAATCAGCTGTAATGCCAAACATATTGCTTTACTATAATACAAGCCCTTACATCATTACAAAATCTTTTAGGCACAGTCTTACTACCAGCAAATTCACAAGGCCCACTGAATGAAAATTATAGCAAAGAACATAGCTTGGCTTTTATTCAAGGATAAAATTTATCTCTTTAGTCTGCAATTGAGAAAAATATCATTAGGCTCTGCACTTAACATCTCCTTCACATTCCTGCACTAATAATTTTAACTGTCCCATCATTCAGCCCAGGCATAATTGCTGGCCACATTCAGTCCAATAGGTGTACCAGTTCAGACAAGCTCTCTCTATTTCAGCACACCATCTCCACAGTGAATGGCCAGGGGAGCAGGTAAGATCAGTGTTAGTGTGTAAGGGATACCTCCTCAGAGTGCTGGGGTTTAAAGCCAGGTAGTGTCTTTGAATTTGGAAGAAAATACAGATTAGACAATGTACCTCCTTCTAGATGAACACCTCTTTCTGTGGACAGACAATTTAACAGGTACAAAGCATTTACATTCTGATACAAAGTTTCATTTTTAATGATGTATAAAACTGTCTGCAATTATGAGCACTCCACTGTTAACATGTACATGTTTTCAGTAAAATTCATTATGTTAGCTGTAAAAATATGCCTTGTGTTTATAACAAAGGCTTTCAGAATTTATGAGTAAGAAGCTGAAGGGAACCAATGAGAGCTTTCATAATTTGGGTATTAAGTTATGCATAAAAATCACATCCTCCTTGATTCAAGCCTTAAAGGCAATCGCTGCAAATCATGTTAGAAGGCCCATTTCAGAATAGTAGAACAGAGCTCTTTTGACTACTGTTACCTATTTACAAAGGTACCACAGGCTCCTGTAGATCCTCACAGACTACATAACAGTGTTGCTTCTCTTACTATGTCTTATATATACATATCAAAGAAACCCCGAACCAAACAAAACACCAAGCCTAACACCACCTTGCTATGTAAGGACAAGGTTTCTTCTAACTCTCTAGGCAGGTACAACATGACAAATCCACCATAAAACAGCAAACTGGATAATCTTTCCTTCTTTGTACTTGAAACTTGAAGGCAAAGAAGAGCAGGAGAAATGGGGTAACATGAACTGACATGTTTCAATAACAAGACAGCTTGAACTCTGGAGCTAGGGAACCACAGAGCATAAGTTTTGTGGAGGTCTGAATGACTTACAACAGAAATCAGATTTTTTTTTCATCTGCTTTCTGCATGACCTTTGGATGGGAGCAAGTGAGTAAATAAAGACTATCAAGATCCCTATTTACCCGGACAAGAGTTTAGGAATAGCAAACATCAACTATACACAAGTCTCTACAATCACACTGTGTCTTGGACAAGAAACATGTCCTTTAATTCTTGCCAAAGACAGATGTAAATCTCAGGTAGAAAGTTCTAATACAGATGGAATGAATTGCAATACATGTATTTTCTTTTTTGTCTAATGTATCCAGTCAAGAATGCATGTATTATATATCTTCAGGGCTTTGTAGCTTTCCTGTTTATTTTAATAACAGTAGCTTCATGCCTAGGGCTCCACGTACTGAGATAAAAAGATCAAGGCAGCTACACGAAAACCCACTGTGCATTATGTGAATCATAGTACTGTCTGTACTTGGTCTGTTATCGTATTCGCCATTCAGATATGTATAGCAGTAGCAGCCCACTGTAATATCAGCATATGAGCTGTCTGTAGAGGCAGAGGTGCAGGTGAACACAAACTAAGACATCAGCCATTTATTCAAGTTCCTGCTGTAGCCATTTTTCCATCATTTAAATGAACACAAGGCTACTGTCCTTCATTGATCACAAATAAACATGGTATGTAGAAGACAGAGTCAGAAAGGAAGGAGAAGAGCACAACAAAGATGGGGAAAATACAGATACATAAACCATAGGTACAACGTTTACCCAGGACATTTTAACTTTCATTACAGCTAGTACCAGTCATCAAGAGAGAAAGGTCTAGTAGAAGCATAGATATTACAGAGAGCTGTTTGAGAAATTAACAATTAGGGATGAACAGCTATCAACTACATCTCAGAGTACTTAGGCATCTTCTTCCCTAGAGAGGTGGAATATGATGTTTCTGCGAGGCTTCTGTGTTTCACTGAAAACCCGGTGTTTTACCCAAGATCATTGCTGAACCTGATCCAGCCCTTCTTGGTGACTGGCTAAGGTTCACTAACACAAGCAGCTCAAACTGCAAAGATGAAGATGAGCAGCAAGCAAATGATGATAAGCAGCCAGGGAAAGCTAAGAGTTTTATGATCTTCTCTGCTATGTCTGCAGTCAAAAAGGGGCCTATTTCTAATACACCTGTAGCACAGGAGTACAAATGTGAAATAAGGACTAAAGAAAGCTGGTTAGGAAAGAAAACCCACCTAAACAATGACAATGTCGCACGGTCATAGACTCCTTTCAATATCTCCCATGTTAAAACATCAGAAAGAAAAGGTATTTCTCACAGCAAAAGTCTTACTCAGGCAATGCATGAAGGAAACACGAATAAGTAATTTCAAGGTAGCAATGTAAATACTACCTGCTCCAAATACTGACTCCAATATCAATTCTTTGAGACACTCCATGATCTATGTTATCTTGAAAAGTCTTGAAAATTAAATTTTGAGGGGATAGAAAGCAGTAATCACCACCAGTACAACCACAGCCAGAAACTCTGACCAAAAGTAACCCAGGCTTTTATGCTGAATTTATAAACTCCACTTATGCTGAAATGCCAATATAGAATTTCTAAGCAATACTTTGAAAAAAGTAACACAGAAATAATGAAATTTAACTATTTTCATTTTAAGGAGAAATGCATATGACATTTCTTTTGCCAGAACCTCCCAGTCACAAACCTACTGTCCTCTAGTATGGTAGGGTACAGCACTTGCTTAACTCTCATGTACTTACTATGCTTCCCTCTACATTGCTGTCTCCCTCACTAGCCTACTGATTTATTCCACTTATATCATTTTCCCATTCTATACCTCAGTGTCTCCTCTCTCTATACAATTAACTCCAGAAACTGTTAACTCTTATTCTGCCAAGCATATCTATCCTTAAATAAACAAGCATATAAAGGATATGTCATAGTAAATGGGACATCAAAAAAATGGGCAAAAGGAACAGAGAAGCACTTCGGTTAAACTGGGACATGACAGACTGCAGATTCAATTTTCTACAAAATGACCTTAATCAAATGATTGGGATTTCACAGCACAACTAAATTAGCAGTTCTCAGTAAAGCCCATAAGGATTACACATCTAAGACATTCCAGTAACTGACAAAGTATGCCACTTCTAAAGTATTTATTAAGAATTTGCATAACATCTGATATGGCTTTAATTTCAAATTTATTAAAAACATACACAATCATGTTACACTAAAACATATCCACAATTATGAGAAATAACAGCTTGACTGTGGTGTCCAGTGAAAAAGGAGAAAGTTTCTCATGACTTGTTTTCTTTTAGGCAAGGAAGGAAAATAACCTAATTCATCTAACCTAAACAAACAGTACCACCTTGGCTAAATACAAGTAAAACAACTTCTGCCAATGTTGCCCTACCAATAAATTTTTGTCATTTTCTACTCACCCCACTTCCCTCCTAAATTAATCATCATCTGTTTAATCTCAGCTGAGATCTCCATATTTCACCTACTGCAAAGATGAATGTTGGGTATAAACACAGCTCTCGGAGGGAAGGCAATCACTGCTGCAGGGTAACAGGAAAAATGTCTCTACATGGTTGCAATCGTTAGCCCTTCACCACTCATTCAGAGCAAAGCAGCAGAAAAGTTCAGGTCATTTCCTGACTGGCACAGCAAGTTACAGCAAGATACACATTCTATTAATTTTTAATTGCATTGCTTGCGGACTGAAAGCCCGAATGGGGAATGTTTCTTTTTAAAGCGTAAAGAAGGGCACTGAAACTGCTTACCTCACTCAGCTCTGCAGGGGACTCATTTCCATATTTCATAGCAACTCCAGAATTCATGATTAGACTTCTCAGGGCTTGACGATTTCTGCAGATTGTAATGCTTCAAAGCTTTGTTCAACTGATTCAGTACTTTCTTCTCCAAAATTTTTCTCTCTTATATATTTTGCTCTAGACAGCCATTTTCACTCCACCTTGAGAGTTTAAGTTAATGATGCAAGATATTCTGGAAGAGCCAAACTGGTTTTGACTTCACAGACAATCCATTGCTTAGAGAGACTTGTTAATAATGTGAAGTGCTCAGAGAATGCAGGGAATGAAGTGCTTACCAGGATCCCAGGGCTGTCTTAGTCCATCTACAAGGCATGCTTCATCTCTGCTGTCTGCTTTATGCTGCTCTTTTCTACAACTCCGTTAAAGGGCATCTCTCAGTGCTGCTGAACATGCTCAGAAAAATCTGAGGAGCTTCACACAAGTTCACAGAGAAATTTAAAGGAGAGTGCTGCTACAGTCCTCAGTATTTGGGGAGGCAGAAAGAAAAAGAGAAGAAGGCTCCCTTCCCCGAGAGAAACCAATGCTGCACTTCACTCTAAAGTTTCCCCTGCCAGTGAGCCTGGAGTTTAAGTGGTTTATGATCAAACACAGCTGTCTTGCTGCTGGCTAAAGGGTGCATGGAAGGGGCGGTGCCAAAAGGAGAGCGCAAGTGGGAGGGAGAGAGAGAGCTACAGAGAGTTCATTTTGGATCTACAGGCATCTCTCCAGCTTTCTGCATACTAATTACTATACAGAAAACTATACAGCTAAGTAACAGGAAACGCCACCTGGATAACAAGAAATTGGATTCCTATTTCCCTATTCCTGTGTGCAATTAAGTAAGGAAAAATGAGGGGCTGTAGGAGGTGGGGGGTTGTAATGATTTCAAAAGGTCAAACAAAGTAAGCCTAAAAGCACCATTAGAATGCTGCAGATTTTACAAAACAGACTGACATTTTACAAAGAGTTCAGGATATGCTACTAGAAGGAGGAGAGAAAAAAGCATTTGCTTTCAACATTCTGCTATAAATAGAGGGAAAATCCTTAATAAATTAGATTTGTGGACATGCTGTACCCATTACAAGAAATGACAACTCCTTTTCCCCTTTCCTCAGTTCCCTAAAACACAGTGACAGTCCCACACACTTTTTGATTGGATTCTGATTTACTCTTTGAGTCAGATGTAGGAAACACAATCCTCTGCAGCTGAAATTTATCTGACCATCTTAATACAATATATAATTGAAGTGCCAAATTAGTTCAGAAAAAAACCCCAAATGTAAGAGTCAGGAATAAATGCTATACAAGCTGTGCCACTATCCCTGCACTCTGGCAAAAATATTTTCATGGGAAACAACGTACTCCAAGAGCAACATTTTGAAAATAACCATGTGAGTTTTTTTTTCCTTTCTCCTCTGTTAGTCACAAATTAGTATCAGCATGCAGACACAGGGATAATTCACCCCAATTCACTACAAGAAGTGCTTTAAGATCTGGAATCCAGAAAAGCACACCTATATTGCTCTATAGTGCTGCAGACTCATCGCACATCCTGGGTCCCTGTCCTTCCTCCATGCCCAGCACCAGGAACTGTAACACTCCTGTGGCTCACAGGGTAACAAGAATGCCACAATCTCATTCCAAGATGTTTCACTTTCATCCTTCAGGGGTTCAGTTTGCTTTAGCACAGTCTGTATTTTGGAGTTTCCTGTCCTCTTTTCATGCCCACTTTGCATCACCTCCACTCTCCACGTTTTCCCCATCGAGTGCATCCTTCCTGTCCCATCTTCACATTCAAGTCTGCCTCTGTGTTCAGTGCTTCTGTGTATATTCCTCCTTATTCATCTGCTTTGTTTTCCCACACATGTTTCCAGTTATGGCCCCCGAAATCCTGGCGAAGGGCTGCACTGCTCTCTGCTGGCAGAGGGACGGTGTCTCACGGCACAGACTGCTGTCCCCTCCGGTAGGGAGCCAGGGGAGTGCAGGCTCCTCCAGACTGCAGCACGGGAACAGCATATCCACAGCAATGTTGTACACTGATCTCCTGTACATTAAAGTGTGACAAAGAGGGATCTGTACCCAGAAACAAAGGTGCTCTATAGTGACTCAGCACATTTTTCATAGATAAGTTAAAACCCAACAGCTGCCATTAAAACTTCCTGCAACTGACACTGTACATTTAAAAATATTTTATCTTTTCAAAACTATGCTTTCAAAAACAAGGTAGTCTTTCGTATTTTGTATCACTACCCATATTAAATTTATTTTCCTGTTTATAATCTGCTCTGATCCTATCTTCATCCAGTTCTATCACTTCCATCACAGGCTTACCAGCACAGAGGTGAGCCTCAGTATTAATAATAAGAATAAAGTTCTGAAGTTTTTCCTTTTCTAAAGGAACTTGTATTAATTACAGGTTCAATAAACAGCACTTCCCATGCTCTATCCCTATCCTGCCAAATACTTCCCTGCTGACTCTGAACAGGCATTCAGAAACTAGGAGTTCTGATTTATTTTCTTCAAAACTCACAATTGTTTGTCCATTTCTGGCAGAGCAGCCATCAGACCAGAGCACATGGTACTACATCCCAAGCAGGACACTTCAGGATCTGAACTAGATCCACTCAGCATTCTACATCTATGCTGCACAGGATTTTTTCCTGTCTTTTTCCTACTCTATGCAGTTACATTGTTGAAAGAGACAGAGACTGAAAAACAACATCAGAATTCACACACAGAATTAGGCACAGCTTCAGTTGTGTCTAAGAACCTGGGAGATACATGCAGGTACTTTCAGAACAAGGTTTGTTTAACATTTAAAAATGAATTATAACTCATGTGCAGATGAATGAAATGGTCAAACCAAACTCTCATGTGAAATGATTTTACTTTAACCCCAGACAATTCCCATTGCAACCTCTGAATACTTGCACTGCGTGGCACGGGATTAGATATTTCTCAGTAGGAAAGCATAAAATGTTAACTAACTCATAAAAACTGGCAGCACTTGTTTAAACATCCTTATAAACTGTGCAGGCATTTCTTTACTGTGGAGGGCTAGCTAAGACTAAATGTAATAATTCTTCTAAAATAGTTACTATTATATCACATTTTGAAAACAGGAGGATCAAGAACGTATCCTGAACATCTGAAGATGTAGAACTAGTTCCTGTGTGAAATGTCATTATTGTCTTGCATTTCTCCATGTCCACTAACTAACCAAATGAAAATGTTACATCCCGAAATGAAATTCCGTGATAGACTTGGCCACCTGTCTGCAGGCAGTTTCACCACTTCCAAATACATGTGAGTGACCTAATACAACAGCAGGGTACTAAGAACTTTGTTTAAGCCAAAGTGTATTTTCCCACTGGCTTGTGCCAAAGGCAGGCTTCAAAGCAAATAAAAGAAAACCTCAAGTATGCCAATTGTGTTTTGCCAGGAAATGAACAGAGCACCCTGTGACCCAGTGAGAGAGGGGCCTGTTGGACTCAGTCCCTCTCTGTTGTCTGGCAGCTGACTGTTCATTCTTTGTCTTGGTGACTCAGTTCCCTGCCTAGAACAGCAATGCTTCCTTGCCCTCACCCTTGTGCCTGCCTCCTTTTTTTAGCCTCTACAGGCAGAGAGGGGGTTGGACTGGGAGTGGGAAGAAGAACCAGATGTTTCTTAGCCCAAGATTACACATTGTCAGTGGATGCCTCGGTGTGGAAGTAGGCAAAAAAGATGATGGATAAACCTGACTAGGACGGAAGCTTCAGAAACAACATCCACCACATACTTTCTGTCTGAGACAGAGATGCTGGCCTGGGCTTCCACTCAATTGCAGGGCATTTCTGATCCATTACTGTCTTATGTACCTCTAAAGCACTCATGGTGCACACACTGCTTGTGGTAAATGCATTTGCACTGACAGATTCTTCCCAAAATAATTTCAGAATTATGCAGCAACAAACATTAGTGTGGCCAGTTTGCTGATTGTTGAAGTAATAATCCTATGGCCACCCTATTCCATTTGTTTACTCTCATTCAGCTGCAGAAAAAGAATCACTGACATATGTCTGAAATTCACTGAGGATTTCTAGTTTATTGATTGTATCTGAATAAGCATTTAATAAGATTTGCTGTGAAACGATTATTTTGGGACAAGTGACAACTCCATCACCTCATCTGTACTTTTGAAAGCACCACAAAATATGCCAAACACTAGCATTCCTCTTTATTTTATAAGACCTCTCCCTCATAATATGTCTCACTAATTACAACAATCTATTTACTTAGAGTTACTGGAGCAGGCGTCACACTTGGCATACATGAATATTCCTTCCTTGTTTCAACAGCTGTAGAGTAAAAACTACAGCATAAAAGTAATTATCTACTAAATACGTGCATGTCACATATTCTTCAGCATAGTGTGTGCCACCTTCTGAGAAGCAGTTTCACTCTGCATGCAACATGCACCATTAGCTGATCACCATTCCAGGATGTATGAAATAAGGCTTCCTTGGTTGGTTGTGTTTAATTAGCTCTGTAATTGAAATGCAACTAATTGAAGTCCACTGAGCATTCAGTTCCTGTTTGTTTGTTTCAATATCACCCCTACAGTTACAGCAGCACTCTGCACAATCCAACACAAATCACACCTGTAAGTACAGCAAATCTACCACAATTTGAGTACAGTTTTTTTCTTTCTCATTCTTGCACCAAACACACTGGCATAGTGCCGAAGTCCAAATGTCCATAGAGAAAATAGCACTCAGGTTAGTATGAAAGCTAAACTTGGAAGCAGAGATACAATACAATTTATAAGTTGGATAATGTTTCCAGAAAATTCTTTATTCAATAGCACTAATGCACCATGATTTAAGAGGGAGAGTCTGAAAGGGATGGTAGGTTCATGATGCAAACTGTTCTCATTAGTGACAGTAAAGGTTATGCACATAGGTTGAGAGAAAAAAAACCAACCCATTTGAAACAATTGGAATTAACCTTACACTGCAAAATGAAGCACTGTCTCTGAAGAAAACATGAGCAAATATTTATTCTTTCCTTCAATCAAACCATCTTGATTAGTCTGAAACAGATAATATGTCTAGAACAATGTAATTACAAAACAGCACTTTAATCAGCTACTCTCACTTGTTCACCCTTCCTCAGCTACTCAATCCACTTAAAAAGTCACGTCCTTGACCTGACCAGTCTCCTTGGGAGTTCACATTTCATCTCTCTTTCCATCCTTCAGTATTTTACACCATGAAGCCACTCACCAACCTGTCAAACAAACACTATCATTTCCTGACATTTAATCCAAACCTATCACATTCATTTGTATTCCCACTGACCCCACAGAGCCTCAGCACCAGGTCAGGACAGGAAAAGGACTAGGAGTCAATTTGTGCTGGTTATTTATGGTGGTGACTTGTCTGTGAAGACAAGGAGAGACAATAGCCATTTCTATGTCACAGCCACCTAATTATCATCACTTCATTTGCTCCTTGCTTAGAAATACCAACAAGGCCATTCTGTAAACTACAATTCATGCCATCATACTTCTGCTTAGTGTCCCTTCATAGTCCATAATTCCTCCAGTTATTAACCACAAGGAAATCATTTCACTTCAAGCCCCTACTATCTTGGTAGCCAACTTGTATTTCCTCCTGTTTATCAGTTGTGAACTGCAACTCTTCCAAAATCTCTCACTCTTATAGAAAGATTTGCCAGAATCCAGAAAGACTCCTCTGCTAAGTCTCTCCTCTTTTTCCCAATCTCTAATAATTAGGTTTCCTCTATTCCCTCCTTACTCCTTATCTCTCTTTTGTTTCATATCTTGTCTTTCACAGGCTCTCATTTCCAGATCCAGTTCCCATTCCACAGTTATGATTGTGCCTCTGCAAATATTCAGCAGCCCTTGAACTATACCAAGACATCTGCATGTAATTATTTTTACTAACTCCAAGATTTCTCTCCACTCTGACATTCATTACCACTGGCACACTGAACACTCAAGTCCCTAACTTGGAGGGTTCTGAACCATGGATCAATCACAATTTGAGTGCCCTCAAAGAAAGGGGATGGATACTGGCCCCTGGATTACATCAGAACTTTGGCACTTCATCACCCACCTAGCCAAGCATCACATTTCACCATCTGGGGACAAGATCTCTACATGTTTAACAAATGAACTGTTGGATCGTTTCTGACTATATGTGTATATATATATACACACACACATATATGTACATTTATTTCACCCATTTGTGTATGTAGAGTGTGTGACCTTTTAAATACTCCTGTAAATATCCTTTGTAAATATACTTACACAAACAAGTGTGCACACATACATACTCTCATACATGCATGTACATACACTTAGCTATATCTATCCACACATCTATCTGTCTGTCTGCCCACCTATGTATATTTGGATCCAGTGAAATGTTCCACTTGAAATATCTTCAGTCCAACAAATTCTGGCAAATGCAAAGCAAACATCTGACAGATCCCTGCTTGAAGCTCTGCAAGACTTTAGCTGGCATGAGCACTTAAATTACAAGAATGTCAACTTCTCTGACCACTTAAAGGTTCAGCATGCTTTCTTTTAGCAGAAATTATAACTAAAATTACATTAACAATTACATGAGCTGAAGTAATATACCAAAAAAATTTAGTGAATCAAACCCCCTGGTTTTCAACCAGATCTATTCCATGATTGTTGTAACTGAATTCCTACAGCCCTCATCTACATTCATTAATTTGATATATTTTGTGTCTGCATAGTTTAGTAGCTGCTTATGAAGGTCAGCAAGTTGGTCTACAGATCAGTTCTCAACTCCCTACTAGCCAATAAGATTTTTTTTCCCTAAAGATCTGGTATTTGTGGTTTTTTTTTCTCTCTGTGGAGAGCTAAACATAAAATCCAAACTGTCTATTCTAACCCGACATACAGATCTGGTCAATAAAATTCATTTTTTCCCTTCTAACTGCTTTGCCGTATACAATTTAAATCTCCCCAGCGACATTTTCCCTTCACATCTTCCTACATGTAAGTTTCTCATCATAATCTTCAAAACTATCTTACCTCTGCCTCACTCACGTCTACTTCAGCCTTCATACCTGTCAGCTCCATTTTACATTTTGAAGGACAGTGGACAATACTGCTTCAGCTTTTATGATCTCTCTTTCTTGTATGGTTTTATTTGATTCAACAACCCAAGACATTTTTCTCAAACCACTTACACTTACTTCAGATGATTACAGAACTAAAATCTTCTTTATTTTCAGGCCTCATCTGGATAGTCCCTTACTTTAAGAAATTATTTGCTTACTGTTTCTAGTGTTTACCTTCAGATAAGGCTCTATTGACCAAGTAAACCAAGTAAAATAAACAACCCCATGTCTCATAAAAAAAAAATCTTGTTTGTTCTGCCTTCACAATTCAGAATCCTGGCACAAGATAATTCATCATTATGAAAAAACACCTACCACCCATGTAGGTGCAACAGAAACAAAGACTTTTTCCTCCTTTTCTATAATGTATATCAGAAAATAAGTATTTATGTAAAAATTAGATTCAAACAATAATATGCACTTACAACCTCTTAAAAAATTCAGAGGATAGAAAGATTCAATGTCTTTTTCTCCAGTCATGTTCCTAAAATTATGGTTTCAAGTAGGTAAATTCATACAAAACTCAGTTCAGGAAATTGCAGATGGCTATTTGGCTTAAAGGCATGAACCTCACCTGAGTATCTCAGTGGGGTGAACTTATTTTATTATGAACACAGAACAGACTTCCTGAAAAAACAATGTTTACTTTGGTTGTTTCCTACCAGAAAGAAAGGTGGAGTTTACTAATTCACTGCAACACAACTACAATCATAAACTGCCTCCCAGATAAGAAATGATAATGTGGATTTCTAGCCCAAAATGGAGCGATCATGCTGAAATAGTTTCTAACATAACGTAAAAACAGTAAGCACAAGAGAGCACACGTGTATAAGCACTCCCCTACCATTTTCACAGTACTAGAAACCAAAACAGCTCCCTAAAACAGCTGTGCTGACAACCACACAGTCATCATTAAGAAGCATCACAACACAAAGAGGAGTGTTAACAGTGGCAACATCTTGCACTGCCTCCGGTCACTGTCCCAGGCCTGACAGTGGCAGAGAAATAATTCCAAGAAACAGGGCATCTTGATGAATTTTACTGTGCCACTGCAAGGTTTCTATGGGAATTTTGCCTTGCCTCTCTGGGTTGGCAGGATAACAGCCGATTACTCCATTATAACTAAACTAGCACTGAATTGCAAAAGCACTTAAGAGACTCCATTTTCAACTGCACACTCCAATGAAGATTTTCACTTTATTACCAAAATCCTGTATTTCAGGTAACCAGAACACAAGGGTGTAGTGGGCAATAAGTCATCTCCCCACCTTTCTAAAAAATGAGTATTCACAGAAGCTTGGCATTGGCAACTTAAACGCAAGTCAGCAGCTCACACTCAAGAGAGCAGGCAGAAAATCTGGTGAAAAAGAAAATCCTGTGACATAGAGGTATGTGGTAATCCTTCTGGCACACCAGAACCTAAGAGGGTAATCTTGCTCCACCAGACTAACCCTGGCCCTCAGACTCAGTTTGCCACTGCTAATAGTAACAAAAATGTTAACACTATATTCTGTATAGCTGTGTGCAATGATGCTGGCCCGTTGTACCTGGTGATTTGCTCTTCATCTCAGACAGGAGGCAGAAAAATAAATTTGGAAAAGCAAAAGGCTCTGAACATCTGCACTAGAGCTACAGCTTCCTTGAGTACAGCAAAGAAAACTGGATGCATAAGGGCATTTACTGAGCAATGAGGGGGGAAAAATACAAAGTCCTTGCAACTATGTTAAATTAGAAGTTTTGAAACCTTCAAAACATCTACTTAAACACCCTCTTTCCTATAGTGCCTGATTGCCATATGCCATTTCACATCATCCAAACTAGGTCAAAACCCATCACTCTCTGCACTCCAACTTCATCTCATGCTTGTAAGAGAGACTGTTTGACTGTCATGCAAAAGATTCACTTAAAAGCCTCAGTCAAAAAGATCTATTAATAGTTTGGCTGAACAAATGTGACCTGTGCTGACACCCATCACACTGTGCTATGATTGTCTGCAGATGGAAATAGTAACAGAATTTAAATACACATATATATAATTTGCCATTTGCTCAGCTCTATCTCTGTTATAATGTTGGAAATCCAAAAGACAGCAAAACTACATTTCATATAAAATAGATGAGTCCTGGCAGACCTAATCCAGAATGTCCATTTTAAGAGAAAAACTAATAATTGGCAATGATTTTAGAGGGCTATTGAAGCCAGGCCTCTATAAACAAAAAGCATAATCCCATTACAGCTGATGCCTGCTTGAGACAAACAAGGTCCATTACAATACTGGCTTGAGATCAAAGAGCTAACAGCTTCCCACACCCCTAAACATAAAGTCTGTCAGACAAACCTGCCTTTGTGCCTGCTTTTGGGCAAGCCAACACCCCTGAATCTATACTCCAATAATCAGTTCTTGCTTTAATGGAATTCTTGGATTCTACTTTTAGCCTAGCAAAAAGGAAATTTGGTTTGATTTGGAAAACTTGCTTGGTTTGGAAGCACATGCGCAGAAGGCAAGGTTATCCTGGGCACAAAGCTTTTGTAGTAGGCTCAACTGTTCACACCACTAGAATCTTCAATTTCAGTTACGACTAAAGGCATTAGGCTACATTTTTAGAGCAATGATTTTTAGTGGCATGAAGAAGAAATTGCAGTAGAAGTTGCATACAGAATATGAGTAAAGCAAGGCTGCAAGGAGAGAAGAGGAAGAGATACAGCTCCTGCGGTTTATTGTATGTACTGGCTCCCAAACACGGAACAGAGTCCCCAGTCAGTAAATCATGAAAAATCAATCTCTACACAAGCAACCAAATCCCACAAAGTGCCTGTGTACTGGATAAATTCGTCAAAATACACAAAATCTAAGTGTTTTTTACCCACACTACCCTCATGCAGAGGAGCTAGAAAGGCACTACTATGTCCCATTCAAAAAGAAGTGCCTTGAGAGCATGGGATACCTGCTCTCAAGGGCCCATTTCCCTGACAGTAAGGGAAGGGGTGGGGAAGATGAAGGAGTGGAGCTTTCCACACTAAGGCAAAAATAAAATTATTTTAAAGCACAGTAGATTTGGAGAAAAGGGTTGGGATAAAAAGGGGCAGACTTTGCCAGAAAAGGACATACCAATATTAATGAGTACTAAAACCATAAGTGTCAGAAATTAAATGTGAAATTTTGAAGTAGATTCTCATTAACAGCAACACCAAACAAAAGCAGCCACAAACCAACCACAGAATTCCTTTCTCACAGTACAATTCCATTTTCAGACTTCTTGCTACTTTCCCTCAAAAGGTCATTTCCCAAAAGAATTTCCACAGGATTATCATTTAATTTACATCTAATACCTGTAAATTAGCAAAAGAGAGAAAGGTTCATATTTAGGAGAGATACAAGAGTATTCCTAGACTGCCACAAATCTCTAGGAATCCCTTTTCCCCTCATCCCCTGCAAAAGTATCTTTGCTTTCTTAGGTAACCAGACAATCCTTCCCGTTTCTAAGGAGTCTATTTTAAAACCTACATTTACTTGCTCAGTTAAAATGAGCCCAAAATGTAGTCTAAAAAAAATCACACTACACAGACAAGGTGTACATCTTTTTGGGAGGATGAATGATACCATGTTTTTAAGCAGTATAATTTTTAACTTCTAAACAAATTAACATTACACTGAATTGTGCCACATAAAAACTTATATATATAAGATGAACAAGCAGACGTCCTTTATCATCAGGTAATCTGAATTTCAGTCTTTGTAATGAAAGACTGTTGGTTATGTAGGCACACACCCTGACAGTCACACAGCAAAGGACAGTAGAAACATCAGCTGCCTATCCAACAGTCAAGGTAGGAGGTAAGGTAAGAAGTAACAGGACACTTGATGTATTGTCAAATTGCCTAGTGTGCTGGAGAAAGGACCAAATAGATTAAATCCAGTGCTTTGAATTTCATCACAGAATATCATATGTGAACATATGCCATATACCAAGCGCCTCTGAGATATTCTTCTGCCGATGTACTAAGTACGTTTTATAACATTAAGGAACTACAAGAAATTATTATATACTCAATAACATGACAGCAGTATGGAATTTACATGTAAATCACTTAATTTACATTTACATGTACCTCAGAGCACATAAATGCTTATTGTGACGCAAGATGAAGCAGAGCATTGATACTGTTTGAAGCAATTATCCAGAACAAGCTGCACTACAGCCTGACATAAATGTAAACACAATGATAATACTAAGTGTGCTCTTTTATACACAAAAGCTATTAATATAAGTAGACCACAGCAAATTAGGTTTGCCTGATTAAGGAGCAGATCCAGGTAGGAAAGGAAAAGTCATGTATTCCTAATCGTGACTTTCAGAATACTATTGCTCAGTATAAACTATGTCAACTAAATATAATAGCCTTCTCAAAACAGTGGTTCTGTCTGTCATAACTTGCACTTCAATGCTCTCCTGGAAGAAAAATTAGCGAGGTAGAGATTCACCGAGTCTGACTAATAAAGAGGTACTGCAGTGAGAATATCTGTTGTCAGATAACATGACGCTTCCTAAAACAAAGACACTGAGTTCTCATCTGCTAGTGATCATGCTGAGAAACTAATGCTAACACAACTGAATATATTGATTTGTTACACATATTTTCAGTTTAACTTTGTACTTTGCAAAGTTAAAGTTTGGGTTGTGTACCCAAAAGAGATGGTATCTGCATTGGCAGAGAGTCCATAGCTAGAACTACATCCAATTTATTTGCTTTAATTCTGCTGGACATAAAGCATACTTTGTTACACAGATGCAAATTGACAGCCCATTCTCAAGCCCAGTGATGCCTTTAGTTAGATGTCTTTAGTCTCTAGATGAGGTTCAGACACATGCAACTCAGACAGGGAGATAAGAAAGAGCATATACCAGAGCAGTTACAAGATGATGCATTAAGAAAATTTTTTTACTAGTTTGCTGTTTGTACTTGATGGAGACATTCTAAAAACCAGCTCCTCTTGAGATGAGAAGCAAAGATTTGGCAGGTGGAGCAGTCTCCACCAACACCCTCCCACCTAGACACATCCGTCTTGCATTGAGAGCCCTGCACAAGATAAAAAGCAGGATTATGCACACTTTGTGCTTGGCCAGAAGAGTGAAAAGCTGCAGGAAGCAATTCTGGCAATTCTGTAAATAAGCTCTTCTCTCCGACTAAGAATAACCACATCTGTGGCATGGCTGCATTGAGGAGGAAATAGCAACACAACCTCCTAAACCGTGGTCATAATGAAATTCTACCACATTCTGTTCTCAAAAATACAGCTGTACCCTTCCCCTCAGTAAGTCAACCATATTCCCATCAAATCTTTTCCAAGTAAAAAAGCTCTGGCAAGGAAGATGCACTCAAAGACATTCTAGTATAGCAGGAGTGTCTTTGGATGTAAAAATCAAAGTGTTCTGGATCTCATCAGACCAGGGTAGTTAAAAAAACAATATGTATCAACATACTTGGGGTCACATTTTAAAGACTTTTCTCAGCAGACTAGATGTATTTCCAACTAAAATAATAGAAATCTTATCATTGTGGCAAATGAAACAGACCCAATGGGTTTTTATTCATGTAAATGAAGTTATTTGTGACAGTAAATACATTCATCTTCCCACCTCATTTTAGGCAACAGAAACCAGCATTAGGCACACATACATGCATTACCATTTATATGCACACATTCTACACCAATAAAAAATCAAGTGTATTCCAGTCACATGCAAGGAGAATATGAAAAAGGAATTACAGCAAATCTTATTGCTTCTACTTATTAAACTTCAGTGGAGTTTTAATGTGAAATATGCCTATCATATTGAGATATTGCCTGTGTGATGCTTTCATAGAACAGCAATACTGCATTTCCTGGATCAGAATTCCATCTCTCCTTGTGGCACTGTAGGGTGCACACTGAGATGCCATGGCTACTCTCAAACATCCACATGCACCAAAAATCCTTCTAAATGCTTGCATTCTTTCTGTCCATGAAGATTTAAATTATTTACAAGTCCCAAACACACACACACACACACACACACACACACGAGGACTCCTACTGGCACAAACAGGTACATCATCAGTAAGTGGTGACAAGTCATGTGAAAGGTTAATATTTTAGTCATAAATCTTGGCAGCAAGGGGAAGAGTTATAAAGAGGAACAAGCTCTCAATATTTAAGTTTAATAATGCAAATCTGGAAAACGCTGAAAGAGATTAACACCCTATAAAGATTACAGAATAAATTGTTCAGGTAAAACAAAAGATGGATCTGAGCTTAATAAATCAAATTATAGCAAAATGATGCAAAATGAACAATGATAGAGACATATGCAATGAGTATAAATGGCTAAATTTCAAATAGCACTGTTTAAAAAATTGCATCACTCCTGTGATGAAGAATAATGCTTCAGAGCAGGCATTATGTTTTGATAAAACGCTGTAGAGCTATATGTTCCCAAAATTGTAAAAATGCATTTAAAAAAAAATCCCTTATAATTTTTTTTTCTTTCTTAGGCACAGTGGACTGATGTTCATTTAACTTTTGCAAATAGATAACCTAAATGTTAAGGACAGCATGGAGACCCTCTGTCTTGACTGAGGGGTATAATCTATGCTGTAGGAATACATTATCAGCACAAGGGATGTCTTTAGCTTGACTGCACAGTTTAAAATCAAAATGAGGCTAGAACAAGCCTGCCAGAAAGTAAACTAGGACATTAATAACAAGAATTGACACTCAATTAATTAACTGAATTCAACTTTAAAGAATGGGAAAGCTGAGAATGAATGCTAGGGAATAGCTTGCTTTTTATTGTGGCAAACGCAGCTCAGTAAAAGATCTGAGAAAGGGACAGAGAAGGAAGAACCTATATTAAATCTCACCTCTGAGAAAGATACGTTTATCTCTTTGAAGAGCTTAAATTTAGACTGCAGTAAGCATGCCCCATAGTATTAAATTTTGTGGAAAGATGAATAAATACTGAAACCCAAAGTAAATAATTCTCTCAATTTTCTCTTGTTCCTTTCTCTCTCCATTTTAATAAAGCCAAATAAAAAATTTACATATGAACCCATGACACCAGTGCTCAGCAGGAGTCAAATGAAGATGTTATTGTATTCATCTACATATAAATGAGAGATTGATGATACTACTGTGTTTTTGAAAACCATAGAAGAAATATTCTAAAGCAGAAGTGTAACAGATTAAAACAAAGATCAGGCATTTTTCATGACAGCAAGCATAGAAGGAATATAGAGATCACCAAATCATAGAATATCTTCAGTTGGCAGGGACCCAGTCAGGATCACTGAGTTCAATTCCTGGCCCTGCACAAAACACTCCAAGAGTCATACCACATGCCTAAGAGCATTGTTCAAACACTTCTTGAACTCTGTCAGGCTGGTGCTGTGATCACTGCTCAGGGAAGCCTTTCCAGTGCTCAACCACCCTAGGGGTAAAGAAACTTTTCCTGATGTCCTCCCCTGACTCAGAAAGCCATGAAACCAGTGAATCTGTATTTTTTATACGCTTCCTGCATTTTTATTTTTTAAATTTCTATGTATCATAGCAATGCAGGAGCCATCACACTGTGCATTTTTGAGTAACACTGCACACTGCAGCTTTGTATCATATCTCTGTAAATATGTGACAGCACAAAACTTCCAAATCATCATTGTACAACCATTAGCAGTTACACTTAAATTATGTTTCATGCCTTAATGATGAGAACATCACTCAAGGCAGGGTCAGATGTTTTACTGGAGAAACATGATGTGTATTGTTTGTCTTCCATCTCCTCTTAAAGGAGGTATTATATTGGATGGACTTGATTATTCTTTTACAAATCTACATGTTCTCTGCTCTCACTTCAAATTGCTCTTATTTTCCCACAAGAAATGGAACATAAAAGCAAAGCTGCTAAATGGCCTATAATCTCTCAATTCCTCCATATTATTCTCTTTATAATACATGCATGCCTGCTTGTTTTCTGCTCCCATATGCTTCTGGGTGAGCTCATGATTGAACCACAGCTGATCTCTTATTATCCTCCATAGGAAAAATGAGAACACAATTCCTTTAACAAAATATCAATTTTCTTAAATTCTTTTCCCTCTTAAGGAATCTTTAATATCTACATTTTTTTACTCTGCATATGGAAATAGGTCCTGTATCAGCTCATGTTTAGGAACTTGGATAAAACAAGAAAGCTTTTGCGAGCATTGTCAAGATATTTTTCATCTTTTTTTTTTTTTTTAAATAATGTGGCTTGAAGACGTTGATTTTCCTCTGCTGTCAGCAATCACTTCCATTTTGAGTAGGATTTTGGACCAGACAACCTCCTGAGGTTTCCCTTACAGCTTAAATTATCTTATGATATCATGAACTAGGAGTCTATTTCATCAAGATCAAGCATGCCAATGGAGAGTAATTTTTTTAAATAGAAATTTTTCACTTTCATTTTAGCATCTTTTACTTCTCCACCTAAGCTTCTGTGCAACATAAACCAGAAATATGCTACAAAATAAGTGGTCTTTTATAGGATGCCGGGGTTAAAATTAAAATACAAACATGGTCTCAATACAAATGGGGACGAAGCAAAAAATAATGTCTTACTCCTTCAAAAGTGTTGCCTAAATCACAGTTCCACACTAGTCACTGTGAAGAAAATTCACCTTTCTCCAGTCAAAACCAGCACACACAGTTATGTGGGTTTTTAAGAATGGAATATAGTATTTACTTGTAGAAATAAAAAAGCACACCAAGGGCTTAAAGAAAGTACCAAGTAATTTAGTGGGTAGTAATGAAATAATATGCGAAGAATTCTGCTGCACAACACTTCTGAGCAATCTGACACACTTAAAATTAATTGGGAGGACATTTTTATAAATAAATCTTCTGTTAAATTGTATCAGTTAGGAACTTCAGTTTGACCACTCACTCCTACATTTTTTGCCACAATTTGGTTATAAAGCTTTGGAAACACTATACACTAAATTATTGCTAAAATCACATTGGTTTTCTGAAAAATAAAGTAAAAATTACTTCAATAAAGGTTCTAAGACTGGAATAAATATGCTTCTTCAAAAACAATAACAATGCAAACCAAACCACCAGTCCTCCTACAAAACTTAAAAGGAGAATTAAATATAAAATGCACTTACAGTGTTGGCAAGTTCTAAATAGCTTCCTCCAACAGAGCTCCTAAAATTTGAGGCCTGAGCTAGAACTCTTTGCAGAGCAGCCTGTTGAGTCACATTGCTTCTACCATACTCCAACACCTTTTGTAGCATAAATGGACTGTGGAGGTCTGGACTCTGAAGGTCTCTCGCTCCTGAATCATACTCCCAGCTTTCTCTGGCTCCTGATAAGGCACCTAAAATGCAGAAAAGGAAAAACATGCTAGTATGGAATATCTGGTTCTGTGTATAAAGAAAATACAGAATCGCCCAAGGTGGAAGGCACCCATGAGGACCACTGAGTTCAACCCTCTGGTCCTCACAGGACTGCCTAAACCTAAACCACATGACCAAGAATACCATCCAGGTGGTCCTTGAATTCTGCCAGGCTTAGTGCTGTGACCACCTCCCTGGCAAGCCTGTTCCAGTGACCAGCCATGATTCCAGAATGGAAACTTTCCCTAACATCCAGTCTGAACTCTCCCTTATGCAGCTTAATTCCCCTTCCTCATGTCCTGTCACTGCTCACCAGAGAGAGGCAATTAGCACCTCTGGGGTCACCTCTCAGCCTTCTCTTCTCCAAACTGAGCAAACCCAGTGACCGCAGCTGCTCCTTGAGGTCTTTCACCATCTTGATCTCCCTCCTGTGGACAGACTCCCATAGTTTGATGCCTTTCACATACTGAGAAAATACCCAAAAATGCACACAGTAGTCAAGGTGGGGCAGCAACAACACAGTGCAGATTAGGACCACCACCTTCTTTGACTGGCTAATGATGCTGATACACCCCAGGACACAGCCCTTTTGGCTGCCAGGGCACTCTGCTGACATAGAAATAACCCTGATCATCATTCCAGAAAGAAAAAAATCCAAAACCTCCACTGCCATTACTGCCCATCTTGTGTGTGCTGATAATATCAGGGAAAAAAAGCAGTAAAATTTCCAGTGCATAGGTGAATTACTAAATTACAAGATTCAGAAGGAAAACTAAAAGCATTTGCATATGTTATTTAGTACACTGCAAAACCAGTGTTGTTTAGAACAGCTAAGGACCAAGAAATGAGTAACAGTAACTTACATCAGACTGAAAAGCAGCAAAATCAAAGAGCAAAAGAGGAAAAACTTTTTGTTCACTGAATGCCAACAAATAAGTGTATCTTTTAGCTGTACAGTTATAGCTTTTTGTGTTACCACTGCCTTTTTAATCTCAGGATTGCTTGTTTCAATTCAAGTTCCAGACACATCAATCACAAGACGTTTCATTACAAATCAATGCAAGGATATGTTCTGGTGGCAAGTGACAAACCATGAATGCTTTGAGAAAGTTTCTGTATCATGAAGCTATATGGTTCCTGTTTCTCCATGAATAATCCTTCCAATTCCCTATGCACAGAGCTGGAGTTAAACCATAAAACAAGTAAAAGAAAAATGTCTCATTTTGTCAGTAACTATTTTGCCCCTGGCTGCTTCTGATTCCCTTACAAATGTCCCACTCCTATTAAAATATTGTTAACTTTAAGATTCAACCATTTCCTATGGCAAAAAAAAATCCAGAGTAGGCACTAGATTATTTAATAACCCTGGGCATTACTGTAAAATTTCATCTACAGTATAATGAAGATTAAAAACAAATAAGTGACTTGTCCAAGTACACACTCTGGTTAACAGGAAAGTCAGAAAAGAATCCAGAGCTATAGACTATATCAAAACTCTAAATCAAACATGCAATCATCAAACCACAGGTAGTTAGTTACCTGTAAGGCCATCCTATTATTTTGAAAGCTTTTCCTTTTTTGAGCTAGTTTTCCCTCTCAAGTACTAACCAGCATTCTAAGGAAGTGTTTACTAATCAGTGATGATTACTTACTCTGTACATTACCAGGCAAAAATAATAAACTACATAATGGACAATTAGGAGAATGTCTCCCCCTCGCCAAGAAAAGTTTGAGATGCAAAAGTACAAGTGGAAAACCAGCCAGAAGGGCTGCAAGGAAGCAAATGATCTGTTGTTTCAAGTCAGCACCTTAAGACCCTGTAAAGCCGTTATGCGTGAAACACAGACTTAGGAAACCTGGAGTTGGTTTCCCTGTCTTTGTGCAGTGCAAATATTCTAGTCTTGAAACATCGAAGTAGAAAAAAACACATAATAATTACATTTTATACCAATATAACTACCATGATTCCTTACCATTGGTAGAGTAAAATTAATTAAAGATTAATTCAATGACTTCCGCACCAAGAGCATGCACTACTGCTACATGTTGCAAGCTTTCCAACGGACTTGCACTAAGATACTGGTACCAGCAATATTTTATACACCAGGCAGGACACTGTGCTGTTCACAACACTGGGTGTCTCTGCTCTCGTGTGGCTACAGAACACCACAGAGGAAAAAAATCAGCAGCTCACAGACCTGAAGCCACTGAAATGTCTCAGGTGTCCAATGGCAGCAGAGGATTGGTTCTGCCACTTCCCAAGCCTGCCAAGAACAAGTGAAACAACCCTCTCCGGGCACACAGAGCCACAGAATTAAGACAGCTGGCTGTATCACAGGGATACACCTCTTTCCACAGAGCTAAATATGGCACATGTTCCTACAAAGAATATGCACTACATTTCTCTTACTCAAAAATCTCTGTTCTGCAAAAGAGCTTCTACGTTCATGTAATTAAGAACAGCAGTTCTGTTGAAGGACCCAAGTGGCCTTCATAGATTGCACCATCTGCTATCAGACTGAACACTCAGCCTGGCACAGAAGTCACCTGTCAGTCACAGATGGATCAGGAAACACTGGGGTTTTATTACTATATTATGACTGTATCTTTAACCCAAGTTTTCTTAAAAGTTCATGTCAATACTCCTAATTTAAAACATACACACTAAAAATGGAAGGGGAGATGACTGGAAGGCATTTCCAGTATTTTATTTTGGGCTTAACCCTAATCCCTAAATTTGCCCACTGTTTTCCCAACAGATTCCAGAACTCTGGCTGTTAAAATGCAGTCCTGGATCATGCACCTCTCAAATCTCAGCTTTGCAGGGAAACTCTGGAGTCAAAACTGAGATTTCACTTGTAACTGAAAATTCAATCAGGAATTAACAGACAACTCTTGTATCTTGCTGTAATTAATATACAATTCCCCCTCTTACAATACTGATCAAAAATTTTCTTTAAACAAGTAATATAAGAGCACATAATTGCTTTCAAATTATGTAAGTAACACTTTAATTCCAGAGTAAGAAAGTTAAAACAACATTTTCTGGAGTGAATGAATACACAGAGTATTAAAGAATAACAAAGAACAGTTTAGTTTGATGGCACATGAAAGATTCCACAATTACATAAAATTTCAGTTTATGAATTGTACCAAAGCTGTTTAAAACAGTCAGGTTGGTTCACAAACCACTCTGAATAGTGTACCCTGCCCACCTGCACTGAGACTTCTTGCTATCTAAATCTTTCTTTATGACCTGCAAAGCTCTCTGGTCTGTGTTCTGCTACTGGTGCCACCCTGCCACTCTGATCTGAAAGAAAATGGCATTCCATCTTATGTTCCAGCAGTTAACTTTTCTGCCCAGGAGGCTTGTATTCTGCACCAAAGAAACACATGCCTGAAAAAAATACAAGCCAGGAGTTTTGGTTTGGTAAAGGCTAATTTTACCAGGCTATGCTGGTGAACCAAGCATGATGTGATTTCTTCATTGCTCACAGAATAGAAAAGATAAACCATCAGGATGGTAGGACACTGAAGATGTATTTGTTTCTGAGAGGGCCTGGGGTATCAGGAAAAGCGGGGCACTGTAAAATTAGCCCTGCATCAAGTTCTGAAATGAGTCTGACTTGTGAATGGCGAACATGAAGACAGCTGACAACGTAACTAACTTGTCAAGCAGCTCCTTGATCACACAGATTGACCTCACACAGTGAGGGGTCTGATCACTGTTTTCCATGAGGTAGGCATGAGATGTAGCTACTTAAACTTTTATGCATTATAATACCAAAAGAATGGCTATTTTTCAGTGGGGTTTTTTTTTGCTCATCTTTCATTCAACAGTTAAATTGTGATAACCTAACACAAAGAGTTAGAAAATTGAATTATTATTATTATTCATTGAATGCAACAGGTAGATTAGTGAAAAGCACTAGCCATTTCAGAGCTCCCTGCCAACTTCAGTATAATAGTTTTGGAGCTAAGTGCACTGAATGAAGGAGGAAATGTACAAAATTAACAAAGAATGGTCATTTTGTACTTGCTAGTCAAGTCAGGGCCTCAAGGAGTAGGTCTAGCTATAAAAAATGCAAGCTGTTCCGGAAGCCAAGAAGAACGAGAGCAAATCTTTGGACAATTCAAGTCTCCCAACCTGAAGCAAACATAACAAAACCCAAATGGACTTTAAAGAAAATTCAGGAACTGCATAAGCTCGAATTGCTTAAGCAACATAACAAGTACAGTAAATCAAAATGACTGAAAAGAAGCTATGTTCTCATAGAGGGGTCAAGTTTATACTAATCCAACCTGACTAGGAAAATGAAAATAATAGTCGTATTTGGAGCTTATCACAATTATTTTCACTGTTTTCTACAAAACATTTCCATATAGGGATCAAAGACCAAAGGTTCTGGCTTCAGCTGGTAGCCTGACAGCTAATGTAACTCTTTCCTATTTAACAGGAATCACTCTTTAAAACTTATTTATTATTTTGCACCAGATGATTAAACAATATGAATGACACCTATGAATGGCACAGCAGCAGAGTGATGATAATAACTGATCCTCATGCACAGCTGGGTGAGAGTGTTTATTAAACACAGAAAGCTATCTGTACATCCATTACAAGTTCTAGGAGAATTCAGGGGGGGAAGGAATGTATTCTCAACTCAGCATTCAGTCCTAGAGACACTTCACATCAGAATTTTTTGCAACTTGTCCAGTGACCAAGAAGGAAATAACTGATGTGGGCAAAGCAGTTATGAGAAATGGGGAATCTTAAGGCAAGGGGCTGTGGGATCACTGGCTAAATTTTTTTCCTCTCACCATACTTTTTCTTCTGGTTTGATGAACACTGCACACAGCATACAGTGTTAGGCTGTGTTATTTCAGTCCTTTTCCCATTAGTCTTGGGAGTGAGGATAACAAGCTCCAAGGGAAGGAAACCACAGCTACACCCCATACTGACTAACACAACTCACTCATGGGAGAAATCTCTCTTAAGAAATTAGGTCTAAGAGGAAAATTGAACCACACTGATAATTTCTGCTCTAAAAGACTGCTGTCAGCTCACACATCATCTTTCTTTTGCCACTGAACTACAAGTTCACACATTTGTACTTTCTACTGGTATATTTTGCAAAATCATCACGAAACCTCAGCTGCATTTCATGTTCAGTGAAGTACCCCCAACACTGGTACACTCAGAATTCAGGAATTCTCCAATTTTGTGCTGCCCGCCCAACTCCCTACAGGGTACCATTATAGCATAAATTTCAGAAACACTTAAATGCACATTAAAGAAATTGGAACAGTCTGCAACATAACCAGCACTCTTACTTACCAGAGTAATATGATCTCTTTTCTTTAGGTTTTTGGATTTTAATTTTTTACATTCCATGACATAGATTCCTAAGCAGATTTTTATCACTTACAAAAACTACATCAAATCTTAAGAAAAATAAATCAAACGGCTACATGAAAATTAGGATAGATAAGTGAATACTTGCCAAGAGCAAAACCGTAAAGTAGGCAAGGTAATTCATAAAGCCTTGAGAAAGTAAAACACACAGAGACATACCTAGTTAAAGACGAAGTTCCTCCCATTACAATTTCCCAGTCACTTAACACAGCTTTTGGGTGAAGAAGCTGGGTTTATTAAATCACTAATCCAAACCATATATATTGTGGAATTTCCATCAATTTACCTTTTTCAAATTTATTTCAGTTACTGGAGAAATGCATCTATGTAAACTATCATGGTTTCAGTACTTTCCAGCAGACTGGCATTGGCCATATAGGAAATAGTTACATAGAAAACAAAATAAAAGCACACTATTGTTAACACCTTTTTACACCTGTCCTTGACTCTGAAATAATTTAAGACTATCCTTGAGACCAGATAACCATTTGCTCTATTCAGACACAAACAGAGGGTGGGGATGACTTTTCAACAGTCTAGAAACCAAGATCTCCTAATACCCAGTACTGTTTAAGCACCTTAGCTAAACTTTGCTGGAATACTGCTGGCTAACAACTGCATTGTACTCAGGAACTCAATCTAGAATTTAATTTGAAGTTTCTATTAAGGCAGAAAACAATCCTGTTTTCCCCTGAAAAGTAATAATCTCTAATAAAGAGGGGAGTATATAGTATATAGGAAAAAGAGTACATAAAACCTGAAGTCACACAGAAGCTAGAGGAAGTTCCAACATACCTTCCAGGTACAGTATTTGTACTGTATGCACTTCTAAAAAATGTTGGTCTTCCTTACATGGAAACTTATGATTACCTTCCACTCAAGACAACCTTTCTTTAGATCTGACTTTAATACACATGTATCCAAGCAAACAAATCCAGAGTTTGTTGCCTGTCAGTTTCATCTTGTTTCTGTTTCATGAACCTTAGTATGCCAGGTTCACATTAGAAGCAGGCAGGTGAAGAGCACATCACAGAAGTCAGGAGAGATAAAGCAGCAATGTGCTGAGAGGCAGTCCTTGATTTACAGAAGCTGAAGTATAGGATGTGTGACAATGCTCATCTTGTGCCAAATGAAGCATGCCTTCTATGAAACCCCAGCAGCCTCAGTTTCTCAAGCTGATCACAGTTTGCATGGAAAGCATAAAGTGGGACAAACTGAGGAAGTGATGTTGTAATCCAGTTCCAAACCATGTGGCAAACACAAAGCACAGCTCCATGCGTTACCACTGCAGCTGACCAGGAAGCACAGACAGTAGTGCCCTGAAACAAGCCTGACCTGTGGTGCTCTGCAGAGCTAGTCTGGGCGAGCCCTTCTATCAACTCTGGGTAGTAGCAGCTCTCAGGAACAGCAGCTTTCTGTTTCCCCCAATTCTACCCACCGCTGCTGTCCTTTCCCTTTCCTCTCAAAATGTTAAGGTGTTTGGTAATTTCAAAGGCATTTGGTGTCAAAATGTCAAATACACTGAATTCCTGCAACTTTTATGTAAGGCACAGAGGTGACTGACGCTGTTAGTGCTTCTACTGAGGAAGGTAACACAGCGCAATGCAATGCTCAACCTTGACTAGATATACTGGGTGGGGGGGAGGTGGGAAGAAAGGAAAAACCCCTGCAAATACATGGAAGGAAGAAAACTTCAGGAAAGCAAGAAGAGTTTGTTCCTCATACAATGGAAGGGCAAGATGTGCTACTCCTGGTGGCAGGCCGTGGTGAACACTAAAGACTTGCACATGTTCAGAGACTCAGTCCTGCAAGACAGGGTTAGAGGGAGGGAAGGCATGTGTGTGTGAACAAGTACAACTATCTCTAATTTGAAGTCCCTGAGCTGAAAATTAATATGCAAGCACTGTTACATGATCACTCAGACCCTACAATCTTCTCTAATCATTTTCTTCTCACCATGCTAAGGGACAGAATTACCATTTAACAGTAAAGTCTGATCTAACACAGATTAGCTGTTCTTACATTTTACAAATATTCAAACCAGAAGAAAGCTTCAACCAAGTTTGTTTTTCTATCAGACACCAGAGATCCCTGCAGGGATCACTTCTATCCTGTATAGATTCACTGGTGTTTAATGCATACTATATATTATGATTTTAGTACAATTCATCAGTTGTCAATTATAAAACTCGAGAAATTCAGGTTCTCTTGTAAGGATGCTCACAAACTTAAATTCTCTGTTTACTAAAGAAAAGAAAAGCTACCTATATTCTGCTGCTCTGTGTCAGAGCCCAGGACGTCTCCTTGACAGTCCTGGATGATCCAAGCTCCAGCCAGGGGGCTTTGAAGCCCTGGCAGGGGGGTTGGAGACCCTGGCATGCAGCCAAAGACCCTAGTGGGTTTGAGTTCAACCCATGGAAAAAATTACCACCTTTATATGAAGAATTAAAGGTCACAAAAGTTTAGATAGCATAATAGTAATAGTTATAGGGTGAGAGAAAAGAGAAATTTTGAAGATTTTTACTAGAGGGGTCTAGGAGGCAAGATGAAGGAATTTGGACGTTGTCCTGTTTTTCCTCCTTCTTCTTCCTAAACTCCATCTTCTTGGTAATGGTAGCCCTATAGGATTGGTGTAAAGTAGAAAGTCACTGTCTAGCATAGGTCATAGGTATTGGAAGACAACTGTAAATATCGAATTATGCATAGTTTTTAGTATAAAAGACAATGCCGGGAGGGCAGTGTGCCTCAGACTGACCTGCAGAACAGACCTTGGCAGGCCAGACAGAGAATGTTTTACATAAGGAATAATAAACAAGAACGCGAGCCGAAGACTTCTGACTCCTTCTTCGACAGCTGGGTTGGGGAAAAGAGACTTCTAATACATCTCAGGGTCATCTTGACCAGAGGAGATCCCAAGAGCTTTGCACAAAGACAGTGGCATCAAAAGATTATTTAAACATAATAAACTAAACCACTTAACAGGAGTTTGTATGCAATTAAATTTGGCCTAGCAGAAACTCAAAGCTTTTCCAGTTAAACATATCTAAGGGTGAAACTTTGCTCATAAATTTCAAGAAAATCTAGAGCATGCCTTTGAGTTATAACAGCTCTGTAGTTTTTAATTAAATACAGCATAAATAAATGTAATCACTGCATCAGTTTCTCAAGAGAAATTTATTTGCAGTAAGATCAAACATGGAATTAATGTAAAGCAAAAATAATGATTTTTCAGCCCCACTGGTCTACCTCTCCTGTTTACCCATAAGCTTAATTTAAGGCTGAATTGCTACCATTCCTTTGATTATTTCTCATGCTTGATCCACTGTGCAAATAAATTACCATACCAAGTTTTCAGGGGACTTATTTTCAGTAAAGAAAGGGTAATTGGCTATGAATTAATTACTAAGTACTAACCTACAGCCAAATATTGTTAAAGAACTCTTATATTCATGACTGTTTATCTAGAATATGACATCAGATCAATAAATACATGCAGTTTCAGGAAAACAAGAATTTACTAATAAATAGTGCTATTTCTTGTTCATTGCCAAGTTATGGGGTGCTAGAAAGAGGCTATTTTTTATCAAGGGGAAAAAATGGCAATTTGCTCCTTGTAAAGAGCTAGACAAATCTATACAATGCATAATATAAATAATCTAATGCTGGCTTTTATAAAACACATACAAAGCTACACAACACTGAAAAGTCTAACAGAAACCACAACTGTTCAGGCAACTCCCTGTTTTAAATATTAGAGATGTAGTTCTGCTGCGTCAGAGTTTTCATGTGCCAAGCAATCTACCTCCATCACTCACTACATTATTCAGACAGATTTACTGTACTCATCACAGCCCTCATTCTCCACAGCTGCACAGATCAATCCACAGACTTGATCAGTAACTGACATTCTTCCTGCATTTCCTACTGAAATGACATAATAAAGAGTCAGGTCACATTTGGTGACTGCAAGACTCCAGCAACACTTTCAAAAGTTATTTTATTAATTTCTTAAACTTGTATTTTAAAATGCAAGAATTTTAACAGTTTACATTCCATTTCACTTATAGAAAAATATGCAAATTATTGCTAAAGCTCCTGATGACATTAATAGTGTAGGATAAGAATAACAACACATTGTAACAGCTTTAAATCGCTGATTAAAAAGCATCAAAAAGCCTAATTTTAGTAACTTAGAAAACTTCCTTTTTTGTGCACTTGAATAAAACATGAAACTTTTAAATCTATACACTCATTTACTCATCAGGATGGTAGATATGGATGCAGGTTTGGCTTACTGAGGACATGCATGAATGAATATTAATAAACTTTAGTCCTGTACCTTGATTAAGAGCCAACCAATTTCCTTACTTTTGCATCCCACCTGGAAACACAGGCGTGAACATTTGTTGGGCAAAGTTGGGCCAAATTATTTGAATAACCTTATCAACGATAAAACAGATGGATAAAATGAAGTTCAATAGAAGATTAGATGCAATTACTTCTTGTAACTTTTTTCCAAGTTATTTTCCTTCATAATGAAAAGTAAAACCTATAGGCAGCAAAGGTTTTGTTTCTTTTTTTAGGAATTTGGAACAGTTCCAAGAAAAGGTGGCACCAAATGCTGCCTGACTGGTAATCTCTGCACAATTACACACAAACACAAACTTGCAGTGTAAAAACATTCATGTCAGAGGCTGGATTCCTTTGTTTCAGATCATCAGGATATCTGCTACTCAATACCAGTGAAATGAGTTTTGAAATTCTGTCATTTATGTCCTCCATATCAATATATAATACCGCTTTAAATACCATCAGCAGCTCATACCCTGCAGAAATTAGTCTTGAAAAAAAGGCCTGTACACTATCTTTGAAAATAAAGTTTAATTAAAGTGTTTTGGCCAGAAAAAAAAAATGGTAACACAAAAAAAAGAACATCCACCAAGCTCATGTTTGAATTGGTACATGATGTCTCTTGTCTCAAGCAATGCTTAGAAAGCAACAGCAAAGACTCTGTAATAACATAATCAACTCTTTGATTACTAATGAGTATATAAATGAACCCTCAAAGACATGAAAGGCACAGAAACATCAGAAAGGCACAGAAAGGCGCAGATCATAATTTAAGCTTGACTGCAAGTGTAATTCCTCAGCTGTCATTATGTTCATACCACAGGTCGGGTTTATATCATAGAAATGTATTGCAGCGCTGTTTCCTTGACTCTTTGAAAAGAAAGCTCTGTAGAACATTTTGAACAGTGCTGCCACAGTGGTTTTCATTTACAAACAAATAAAAAACAGTTGCATCCTGAATGCTCATCTTTAGTATTTCCTCCTATCCATTTTTCTGCGGGGAGCATCTCCATATTTCTCTAAGAATTCTTGCAAGAGTCAAGACAGGACAAGGGACAGGACAAGGACAAATCCCCCAGAGCTCTAGAAGTACAGTGCAGAAAGACAGTCACACTTGATCAGCAGAGCAAAATATATCAAGGCAGGGAATTCAAACATGTTCTGATATTAACTTTTGGGGAAAACAGAGGAAAAGAAAAATGGGTTCATTCACCAACTTTAAAAATGCATTAAATTATTCCTGTAAAACTAACAGCAACTAGGGAATAGGGGGGGAAAAGTAGTTGGGATTGAATTCTATACATTAATAAATTTAGAAGTTCATCTATGAATACTTTCTGGCAGCAATTAGTAAGATTCTTTGTGAGATAAATTTTGATACTATTATGTTGGCCTTTCTTTTATCAAGTTTATGAGCTGTCTTTCACCTCTGATTATTACAAATCATAATTACTTGGCTGGTTTGTCTAAGAAAGATTTTAAATGCCAGAAATCTGGTCAGCAAACAGGGAAACTTTGTATAGCCATCTGTGTGCAGAACAACAACTCTGTTTTGCAGAAAAATACAACTGCCAGCACCGAAAAAGCAGGCAATGGAAGATAATTGTATGAGCAAGGGAAACACACAATATCCTTAAAGCAAAAAAAAGACACAATCTTGGCTTTGAAATACTGTCTTACAGCTCCAGAAAGAGATTCACAGGCTGGAAATCAATTGAGCACAAGGCTTACAAAAATTTCAATACAGAAAGTGATGGGAGAAATGGGCATAGAAACTACAGTTTTGCAATTCAAGAATATATATGAAAGACATAAACAGAAGAAATGCCAACAGCGAACTACCTCTATAACAAAATATGACAATGAAGCTATAAAATATGAGATGGAAGATAATCAGAGCTATGAAACAGATTTGCTGTGCTGAGAAGCCAAAATGAAAAGCCAAGGAGCATGAGATGATAAGGTGATAACAGAGTAGTACAGTCCATCTAAAAAGCAAAAAGATAAGGAGATCACCAAGGATACAAAGTAAACAAGGAAAATTTGAATTTCTGAGATGACCAGCCAAAAACATGTGCAAAGTGACTATAAAACAGGACATGCTAATCCTATACCTACAAAGCTAATAAATAAATAAATAAATTAATAGATAGACCAAATCACCCAAATTAACACATGCCCAGTTTTACTTTCTATGACGCTGACTAGTGACAAGATAAAGACAGGTCTAACTGATCAGTAAAGCCCTACTATGGGAGCAGGATCAGAGATGGTTGAGGGAGATGTGCCCATGAAGCTCAGGGAAGGATGTGAGCTGGGACTGAGCACAGCTGTTGCAAAATAGCTGGCTTCATCTCCACACCAAGAGGACCTGAGGGTGGGTTTTGCTTTAGATAAACGATAAACAGCTGAGAAAATCAACTAGTGTTGTATTTCTCCCTGAGTTCAGTAAGAGTGTGAACGTCTCCCCAAGTTAGCCAAGCCAGTGTGGAGTACTTGTATACACAGCTCAGCCTCACTGGTATTGTGATTGAGCTGTGCCCTCCAATTGCTCCCCTCTGTTATGTGTGACTTCTGTCTATATTGTGTTTCCAGTATGCTTTGCATCCACGCTGCTAAAACAGAAATCCTGTGTACCATCAACTACCTTCAAATAAACAAATAAATCGGATGTTAAACATTATACCTGGCAACAAGTCAATAACATGACCTTGATATAATCCTGACATAACATGAGAAGCTGGAATAAGACAACTCTCCAGAATACATATGAAGCACATCCGACAAGAAAAAGACATTCTCAAATTAATTTAAGACACTTCAAAGAAAAAATATTGGGAAGACTAATGGAAGACTTTCAGTTTAAAAAGTGTTTTAAAACATGTAGGCTCATATAGCCCAAAGAAAAGGCTGAGGACACATAGCTCCAACTAAACACCATCATAGGCTGATGCTGTTTTTTTGGAGAATGGACTCAAGTCAGTTCCATGGTCACCAGCCAGCAGTTGTTCACAGCCAGCATGCGCCTGTTGTAGACAGCGGGGAAATGGACAGCATCCGCAGCTTTTTCCACAAAACACCACACTTTGCCATTTTTGGCCCCAGAATCTGTGTCCTTTAGTCTCTTCCATTTTTCACAGGGTGAAAGGAAGCATTCTGCAGGTGTTAACGTTTCTGACCTAATGCTGACTGGTCACAGCACTATCAAGGACTGGGCTCACGGACACAGCTCAATGACACCTTCCTACAACCCACTTCCCTATGGATGGAAGAGCACTTTTTCTTTTTTTTATTCGTTGGTTTGAGTTTTTTGGGAGGGTTGTGGTTTGTTTTTGTTGTTGGTTTATTTTGGTTTGGTTGGTTCTGGTTTTTTATTTTGTTTGGTTTTCAACCAGATGGACAAGTATTTTTGTATTCTCTAAATCATAGTGCTCTTCCAGCAATGAGATCCCCCACTAAGTGGAATGACTTCTAAAGCATCCACGAAACATTAGTTTCTACACTGTATTGTGACTGGAACCAAGATTAAGTCTTCCCTCCTTTTTCAGTTTTACCTACATACCTGCCTGGGCTTTACAGAGAACAGAGAACTCCCTGGATCTTCAGTTACCAGCCCTTATCCTTCCAAGGAAATCTGTTCTCTTGTGCAATTTGCATTTTTAGAAGATGATGCTCTGCACACATTCTAGTTGACATTCTGATGACAAGTCTGCATCCATTACAACAGCACTTTAATATATGATGAAATTATGCGAAGGCAGATTCACAAAGCCCTAGGGCAGGCGCAACCCTAATGCCAGTGAAATCAGTAACAAACACGCCACAGTTTACCTTTTGTTAAATCACACCCACAGGATATTTAAAAGTCATACCTACCTAAACTGTTATTGCTGCTAGTTGGCCAGGAAGCTACTCTATCCCTTAACTTTTTCTTTTTACAAGAGTCATCCGATTTCACAGAAAGCTCCACTTCCTCTTTCTTGATTTCCTGTACCAGTTCCATGCGGCACTGACTAAAATCCTGGAAGGAAATTTTTCCATTTTCATCTGCTCCCAGCTGGTGCATGATCTCTGCAACAGACGCCTCCATATTCAGCTGGCGGCACACCATCAGTAAGTCATTCCTAAAGATATTTTTAGAGAGAAAATAGGGGTAGGGGAAGATTGGAAAAGTGGGAATAGAGAAAACAAAAAAACAACAATTTAGTTTAGAAGAAAAGGAATACTAGCCCCGTCTAATCTGGATATGCTTTAATGCACAAGCATTTAAAACAAATAAAGCAGCTACTGAAGGAAACAAAATCTTGAAACAATTTCTCCAGCACCTGAATGACGACAGATGCACATTTATCATCTGTCATATCTAATGACAAATAATCACATTCTAAATAGAATGTGGGCAAACCAATTCAGCCAGATCTGAAGCAACAGCTGCTCTATGCCATCAAATCTTCTGGATGCCCTATTCTCTCTGATTAGAATTTTTTTTTTTTTAAATTACCACTACTTTGCTACTCTCACATTTCACTGCTTCTTTCCTGACATCCTTTTCTTAAATACTTTTTGAACTGGATTGCACAGCACTACCATACCAATTTATACCACAAATAGCATGAATGCGTTTCTGTGTTAAGACGCTTAAAAGCATATAGCTTATTTCTGTATTGAACAAAATCTTTCACTAGAAGGAAGGCAAAGGAAATGTGTAATATTACTATTATGTGAATTATTAGCAGATATAATAGTATTTAACAGACATAATAGTATTTAATAGTATTATTATTATTTCATTACTAGTATCAGGGCATCATTCAGAAGGCTTCTGTGAAAACATGATACATTGAAATACTCAAAGTTCTTGCATGAAGAGGTTCAATGAAGTAATTTATTATCACAATCAAGGCCCATTCTATTCTACAGAAAGAAGTTGTACATTGGGTGGAGGTCTGTAAGTCTCCTCCATGCAGAAATTCCAGAGCTGCAGAAACAGAATTCTTGTCAGAGTTGTTTACAATAAAATTGGATAATAATCACCATTGTAACAAAAGTAACAGTAATGATGATGGGAATGATGATAATAATGACAATAATAATGATAATAACAACATGACCATGTAGTTAAAAATAAACAAACAAAACCCCAACAAAAATAACAAAAAGCAACCAACTCTCCACTTATGACAAGAAATAACTTTATTACAGAAGAATTAATCACACAGGCCAAACATAAGCTATTATTACTTGCAGTTCAATTTTTGCTCAGAGTTTTGCTCTTAGATTTGAATCTGATCCATGGCTCAGTTCCTTGCTTTTAAAAATTAAAACAACACAAATACTATTTCACAAGGATGTTGCAAAGAAAAATAAGGATGAGAGCACCTTCAGATTTTTACATGGGGAGTGACAGATACAATTCAGCTATGTCTGTATCTGCTCTCTTGGAACAGATCAGACATAGCTTCAGATTGAGGGACTCTGCAGAGGTGTGCTAATTTTGAAATGAGTACCAGGAGAAGCAGTGCAGGGTGATTTTGCCATGGGATTCCAGGACACAGGTCTGTTGCGCTGGCTCCAGAGGAAGTAATCTGATATAGTGGGGCAGGAGGAGGCTGTGGCACTGGTAGCACACCTTACACGGCCCTGCTCACAACAATTGTAATGCTTCTATTTCACTACAGCCTATGGGGACATGTCCAAACCCAGTTCTGGTTCCTTACAATCTAAAGGGGTTACACAAATGCAAACTGATTTATAAAGGAAATCTTGCAAAGATTGTTCCACTACATAACACTAAGGAGAAACTATGTATTTTCTTAAAATTATTTAAAACTTCAGCTAGTAAAAAGGCACCATCACTTTGCCAGGGAACATTTAATCTTTGCTAATGCAACTTGCAGTCTAGGCACACAAACATCTTTGAAGAGGGAAGTCAAATTATAAATGCAGCCAAGCTCCCTAGAGGCAAATAGAGTAAATAAACAAACAATGTAAGAAAACCTGTTCCATGCAGTTGTGTCATGAGTCACTTCTAGACCAATACTGTAGATAAAGAGTAATCTATCTAAAACATTAATTTTGAAATGACTAATCTAAAAGGACTGACAACCAGAGCACTCAGAGGGAATAAGAAGTTGCTGATCTAAAAGATGTACAAAAATTACTCCAGATGACTTCTGTTCTTGGTAGGAGGCTGTTTAGTTTAGGTCCCTGGTGCAGCCACCAATCTCGAGAGCATCCTGGACCCACTGCTCCATTTGCTCTGACCCTCACAGCAAGTCAAGCCCCCCACTATTTAAACCGCAGAATCACATCAGCTCTCCAGCTTTGACTTTTCTATGAGCAACTGCAAGAAAACAATCCTGGTAGCAATCCCAGAACTGTGCTTTTCTGCAGTCAGAAGTCTTCAGAAAAGCTCACAGAATGACACCTTTTGTGAATAAACTTCTAACAGAGTTTTAGATGGTTAAAGAAATGATAAGGTAAGAGGCTCCAAGCATTATGAGGCAGGCTGAATCAAAATGCTTATTTCTTAATCTGGATGAACAGAAGTAATGCACAATAATTCCAAAGTCATCTGAAATGCCAAGAATGCAGAAACCACAGTGAGTGTGTATCACAGAAGCCCTCTGTGACACTATAATCTTTGGAAAAAATACATCTCAAAGTTAGCACGCAACTGCAGAGAGCAGTTTGGAAGGTTACCAGACTAAAAGACAATGTTCACTGCTGTGTGAAAAACATGAATAAAAAAATGTCCTCACCTACAGGCGGTGCTGGATGGAGAGTTTATGTAGTTTTGTGGTCCACCCAAGGCCTGATACAGGTCTTGACTTTACAGAAGAGAAGAAAACTGTTCAAGAAGCTCCCTTGCAGATGGAACTAGGTAGCAGATAGACTAGGAAAGAGGACAAACACCCACAGCAGTTCTTACTTAGTATGTTTTCTTGAAGAAATAATTTCCATAAGTAGCAACAACCACAAAAAAGAAATTTCTGTCTAATGAATTTAGACTTGGAAACAGATTTCATTGCCTTTGTCATTATCTAACAATTACATCTCCACAGACCTTTTCACATAGAAATACTTTAAGAGGTTATTTTTTGCTCTCCAATTTCCTCAACTATTACCAATTTTGATGATTTAACAATACAGAAGCTGTTAACAATACAGAAGCTGTTACCTTTTCAGGCACAGATCATCCTGATAAGACTATGTCAGCATTTCCATATTATTCTTAAAGGAAGTGGTAAGGCAAGACTGAAGTTACAGCTTCTGAAGAAATAATGAACACAGCTTCAGAATTGCTGGAATTTTCCACCTGCTAAACCTGGATGTCCTTACAAAAAGGAAAGAACAACAAGTTTCCTGCAACAATATATCTGCCTGAAAGTTATTAGGAAAAAAGGTCTGAAGTTCCCATCTCAGCTTAACAAACTGCATTCATGACCACCACTGCTATTCATGCAGGAAACAACTGATAAACTCATGTGTAAACAATTTTTACATGTATATTCGGAATACTCGCTGCATCAATAAACAAAATACATTTTGTTTCAAGGTATTTTCTTTGGGTTTACCTCCTGGTGCCAGAATACATAGTACCCTTTTTAAAATGAAAGTATAAAATACACAGTAATACCCACTTTGCTCACTTTTAATGTAAAGCTCCATTTCCTTATGGCTGTCCCAATGCTCCCTATTTTCTATGTATGAAATGCATTGTCAATACCTGGCAATAGTTGTAAATGAGCCATTTCAGTGAAGCTTATGTGTTTGGTAAGGCACAAATAATGTAAGGCAGGATGGGATGGAGAACAGGCACATCAGCTGGACATGCTTGTTAAAATGCTGAGCAGCAATACTGTTGATACTGGGATCTGAAAACTCACACTGAAGCTTCAGTTTTACCATCTCATTGTGATCAGGAAGAGAATTCATGCAGAAGGATTTTTTCACACTACATGAAAACTTAGGAAGACATAAGAGCACTGACTGACATTTGATAGTTTTATGGGACTTTTTTTCTATATTTGTCCCCATTTATTAAGGAATTAAAGCCAAATGTAAACATAAAGTTGAAAGAAATGGGAGGAAAAAGGTCACTAGACCATACTGCAGTCCCATAAGGAGATATTTACTCTGTAACCCCTGAGTTCTGTATAATGAAAGTCTATATGGCACTATATGGGATCTTGCATATTTGCCTGATTATAATCACAACAGACAAATTGTGTAACTCAGCAGACAAACTCTTAAACAGAGAAAGACAGGCAAGTAAGACCTACCAGTGCAGAAAACATACCAGACTCAAATGTGTCATCCCTCATGGATAGGTGTCTAAGCTGCTTTTTAAGAATGCCACACACAACCTCCATGTGTGCTCTGTCCTAGCACTTCACTATTCTCTTCTGCAAGTTTCCTTATTTCAATTTTTCCAGATACAATTCAGATTGCTACTTCAAAAAGGAAGTTAACACGGTTTTCTACTATTAAAGTGGGTAAGAAAAACAGTCTTTACATATTTAAAGCACGTAATCAGATGTTCTATCTTCCTTTGAATAAAAAACCCCATTCTTTGTATCTCCAATGATCATACGCTGCTTGTCTTTCTCTATACGATCCACCAACTGAATAGATGATAGCACAAAGAACTAGACACCAGCTTAAAGCACACACTGAAAAGAGACTAGAAGATGAAAGCAGAAGTCCTGTTCTGCAACAGAACAATTCTGTTAATTCAAGTTTAACTTGAGAACCACTATAAATCTCATAAAGTTTTTCATCAAGCACACATCCTGCATGTGCACCACCAAATGTGCTAGTGTCTGCTTATCCCTACTTTTTGTCACTTGATTTTTTTTAAGCAATAGCTTCATCTGTCAGCACCAATTGTGACTCTTATCCCACAGCAAGTCTCCAATTTTCCTTAGCTTGATGGTATCTCAGATTTAAGAATGTTTACCCATTATCATGTCATCCACATCATTAATCCTTAATAACACTGATCTGATCCAGGCCATCCTTCTGATTTCAATTTGATACAGTATTTTATTTGTCAAACAAAGCACAGGTGTCTAATTTTACAAATACAGCTCAGGAAAAAAAAACAAACAACCCCAAACAAACAAACAAACAAAAAAAAAAGCCACACACACACACACACACACAACCAAAACCAAAACAAAACAAAACAAAAAAACCCAAAAAAAACAAAAAAAAAAAAACCTAAAGTCTCTCTTAGTCTAGCTCCTTGGGTTGCCTACAACTGTCATAAAACAACATCAAAAGCCTTAAAATAGACAAGACAAAGGGCATCTCTTGTTTCACGCCTACCACAAACTGCTGACGCTAGATCTAGATTAGATGAGTTCAACCTAACTTTTTCTTAACTAATTAATATTCAACAAGTTGTCTGTTGACTGACCACTATCTCAACATACTTTTAAAGAAAAGCAGCATATTTTATCTTCCCCATTTTCTGTTCTTCAGTCTTTTAGAAGAGCTCAGGGAAAAAGAATGGAAATAATTCTGAGGTTGTCTTTAGGATTATTATATCAAAATCTCCAAGTACAACTAGTTAGAACAAATCCAAGCACTCTTCAACTTTTTTCTTCTCTCTCTGTCCAAGGTATTTGTTACCAGTCCTGTTTGCAGGAACAATCTCACTACATCTATTATTTTCAATGTAGAAAGCAAAACAAAACAAAACAAAAATCTCACATGTCTTAGCATCATCATCAGCTCACTGACTCCCTCTCTTGGGTACTCTTTTTCTGTTTTTTGTCACTTTTTCAAAACTGTTTCGATATTGTGGAACAATTTTGCACTTGAAATTCCCTGCAAGTTTCAATTTCTGCATATTCCAGTGCCTGTTCACAACTAACTTGCAACTTGATCCAGATCCACAATACTGAGCATCATCAGGAAAAAGACAGGGTTAACAATCAGCCAGCCCCAAAACCCTGTATGCTTTATTCATAACTCAGCCATCTGAGCTTCTGCTTCACAGCACTGTTCTGCCTTGGCTGCCTCTCACGATACTATTCCAAGCATGCAGTATACACCACCACCCCTTCCTCTGGGGAAGCAGGGGACAGTTCCCTCCTCACCTCTATGCATGTGTCTGTGCATGTCTCCCCCCCACTTCACACTAGATATGGACAAGACATCCAGCATGCAGTAGGTACCTCTCAGAACAGCAATGTATTTTACAGATGACACAACACATACATATTCTACTCACTAGGAATACCTTAAACTTTGTGCTCTGATCACCACTCTGTACTGACAGCACAAACTGCATCTCTCAACCTACGAGGACAGGCAGCCTTTTTGGCTAAGGGTCTCACCTCTGGAGACTGAACTGTTGCAGGCCAACAAAGGTACATCTGTCAAAGGAGAAGCAGAGATTGTCAACAGAATCTCTGCCATTCTGTGCTTTCTTTTGTGCTTTTCACTGGTTTCAAACATACTGCTAATACACAATTCAACCTACAGACTTCCACGTGGTTAGGAACTATAAGGAGCACAGTTTTCATTCAGAAATGGCCTAGTCTCTGCTACCTGGCTTCCCCTCAAAAATTACATATGAGATTTAATTAAATAACCATTAATACTACATAAATATTGTTCTTCTCTATCAAATATAAAAGGTACTGCTGCGGAAAAACTTTTAGAAGAAATCAGACATTGAATGTGTTGACTACAATTTAGCATTATGGTGACATTAATTAACACAGGTCAATTAATGCAAAACTCACTGCAATAGGATGAATTCCACATATGTACTAGGTTAGGGATATGATAGAAATTCGTGCCAATGGAATATAGATATATGTATCAAACATGCTATTAAAGGGGGGACCAGGGTTTAATCCTACAGTGACAGACACCTCGGCTGGCTGACAAGGGGGGAACTCGGCATTAACATACAAAGGAAACTCGGCTGCACAGGAGATGGTCGCTCACGGTGGCATGTACCCGGGGAACCCCAGTGATGATGGCCCATGAAGATACACACCTGAGATAACCAGGGCCATCAACACCTTCCACCTGAATACAGGATTCCAGGAATCAGAGGAGGAACATTTGTCTCTTCCTGGACAAGATTTTGTGCAGCTCTGAGTGAAGAAAGAAACCAACATGGATATGATGAACTTTGAAAAGAGACAAAGGGACTCGGCCGCGGGCAAGAAAAAGAGTGTAAGAACTGTCCCTGCGGAGCAGCAAGTGTGGACGAAGGGGGATTCGGCGCGACAGAGGCTGGATCTGCGTTCACCCAGTCTGTATCCCGGGGTTTGCACTGTCATTTTGATTGGTGGCTGTTGGGACTGTAATACAGTCGCAAATAAATTTTTTTTTTTTTTATTTTGATTACTATTGGGTCGATTTAAATTTTTACTTATAACAGTCTTGGTGATCCCGATGTGATCTAATATTGGATTCCAGGGTCCCCTCTCCAGGTTCGGATGGCGCCCCACTGAGTTCAGCAGCTGGACAGGATTGGGAAAAGCCCAATGGAACCAATCAGATAACACAAACTATTAGCCAAAAGCCACAATCAAAAGGTTAAAAACGGGCCCCGAGCTCTCAGGAAAATAGAGTAAATTCCCCAAAGCCGACAGAAATTTTCACTCATAAAACTACGTGCACGAAGATTCCACATGGGAAAACTAACCGTAAGTATCGTGTGGTTGAGTGGCGTGTGATCGAGTGTGTGTGAGACGTGCTATTATCACAAAGCAACTGTGGACCCCAAGATCGCAGTTCCACTCTCTTCTGCGAGGAAAGTGGTCGATTGCGGGGGAAGCGGGTGAAAAACCCTTTAAAAGCACACACATACACCAACCCAAATCCCGGGAATTGGGGGAGGAAAGGGAGGTGTTTTTCGATCACAGGCTGGATCAGAGGGAGGATGAAGGTCCATCAATGACCAGGAACAACGGAACCTCGCTGGATCCAGGGAAAAGCTAAGAGAGCTCTTCTTTTTTGTCAATCGAAAGTCTACAGATAGGTTCATTGTACGACTAGTAGGTCGGCAAAAGTTTTTTTAACTAAGAATCAAGGAGTGTACCCGTAAAAGGTCAATGTGGGAGCCTATCTACCCAAAAAGGAAAAAGGTAAGCAAGATTAAGAAACATGGGACTGAAAAAGAGTAAACTACAAGGGAAAACCCAGGGAAAACCAGAAAAGGTGGAAAAATATTGTACTCCCGATATACCAAGAAACAGTCCTCTGGGGTGGATGTTGGAACATTGGGAGGATTGCCCCACGAGGAGGGGGAAGTCTAAGGAGAGAATGATATATTATTGTGTGGAGAAATGGGCTCATGTGGAGGTCAAGAAATCGTTATTTTGGCCTATGTTTGGGACTTTTGAGAAGGAAACGTATCGGGCATTGGAGGAATTTGTGTTGGAGGAAGAGAATAAATTTTTTTTATTTTTATTATGATTGGGTCAATTTTTATTTTTACTTTTAACATACTATTTATTCTAAAAGATGCATGTGAACATCGACAGTAAAAACACAGTGAATTTGAAAAGCTATGTATCCACAGCATAACTCTTCCTTCAGATGCCATTGAAGCCCATCCTTTGGACAACACTCAATGAGGCACAACACAAGCCTTGTTAATGCCTTTCATCTACCACCTGAGATACCAGAGTCTCAATAAAATCTCTCCTGTCCTTCTACACTTCTGAAAATGAATTAATCTTTAGTGAGATTTCTTAGTTCAGATCATTTGGAGTGAAGCATGTTTAAAAATCAAGAGGACATCACCAGACGGATCACAACTAACCCCCAAGCTTGTTTCTTACCCCCCTCCACCGTCTTGTGCCCACATTGAAAGTCACACAGCTAGATAAAAAGTCACAACTATAAACTGGCCATGCTGCAAAGAAATATTTCTTACTGAACTAGTATATAGCTAAGGCAATTCTTTGAACAAATTCTAGTGCAGACAGTGTGAAACTTCAGGACCATGCACAGCAGATCATCATCTGGCAAAACAGGCTGACTTAAAAAAATCATGAAACCCTCCACTAGCTATTCACAATTCATTGTGTAAATAGTGCAGGTGCACAGATTAGGGGTATATATTTTCAAGAAAGGCCAGGTGCCCAAGTATTTTGTGAGGTTCCTTGCTCCTAATCAAAACATGTATGGCCTGCTGCTTCAATCAATGCCAGGTAATCTCTAGCCTACCCCAGCAAACAGAGACAAAGAGAATTTAAAAATAATCTTAGAATCCATCCACAACTACCAGCAAAGTACTTGCACATGGTACCCTCAAACAATAAATACAAATAAATACAAGGAGTTAATTGCAAGAACTCTTCTCTTATTCGAGTGCCTCCCAACTCAGTCCATAAATTTCAAGTGATAGGTTTTGGCAAATTAATTCTAAAAACATACAGAAAGTTGCTTCTTAGGATCACGAGCTAACCAACAGTGATTCAGAAGAGTGCCAACTGCCTTGTCTGCTCTACAGGGAAGATGCAATCATCCATGAGCTAAACAAAACCAAGTACTTACTGTAGTCCCAGTCATACTGCTAGAACAGCTACCTGTTCTATGTCATAAACCCAGGGCTATGGACTTGCTAGAAAGACCAAGCACCAAAGCTTTTCATGAGGGCCCAAGCTCCCTATCACCCTTGGGAAGAAAGTAACAGAGTATATTTTTGAAGCTGATCTTTCAGAATTACCACCAAGAAACCCAAGATAACACAAGGCAAAAAAAAAATTTCCCAGTTTAACTATTACTTTTTTTTTTATCACAAAAGGGAAATCACTGACCCTAAGGAGTGATTAACTTCTCTTACATTGATAACGCAACTAGCATGGTATTTGCAACAATCTCAAAGCAAAAAAAGAAATAAAAATCAATAACAAAATTAATAAATATAACAAATAACTTCACTGCTTAGAAGCCAGCTGGATGATAACTTTCAAAGGGATCAAAAAATTTGGCATTTGTATTTTCAAGTGAATTATTATTTGGTCAGTTTTTCCACAGTACAATCTATGTGGACAACAAGGTCCTAAGAAAGAAAATACAATAATACCAAGTAACAACAAGCCTGAGATAAATACTTTAGTTTCTTTTACCAGACTAATAGTGCCAATGAGGAAAGACAAAAGCAATCTATAAGACACACCAATTAACCTCACTAACTTTAAAATGCTAACAGCTCCGGCTAAAACACCCTTCAGGTGTCTGAGGTTTACACAAGAACTGGAGTGCTAAGCAATTAAAAAACATAATATGTTCAGGCAATTCAAGTTTGAATACATTTCTTTGACTGTGTACCAGTTGTAAGAAATAGAGACTTTGAAATACATAATCCCTTAATTAATGTTGATTCTTGGTGTATTTTCTATGCAAAAATATTTAACAAAGCGGATACCTTTTTCTTCATCCTAAACTAAGTATGTCTTTATGGCTTCTCATACACATCCACCCTTCAGGCTTTCCCCATAACTTATTCCTTTTTTGGTTATGATGCTCTGAGAGGGCTGTGGAAGACAAAGTTGGACTAAAAACCCCACAAAATTCGATACAACTGTGGAATCATTGACTAAGGCAAGTCCCAGGAGAAACAGAAAACACAGACCACAATCACGTGAGAAACAGCACAGTGCTTCCAGTCACCGTTTCACTTGGCATACAGTAAGTATTGTGCTGTATCCATATAAAAGCAATCCTTCAGTTACATGGATCACAAACCCTGTGACAGCCTCGTAATGGAGATGGATGAAGACTAAAATTAAGCCTAGGAACAGAATCTGGGAGCTGAAACTCTTTTCAAGACACACTAAAGCAGCAGTGCAAGGACAAAGTACATTTTACCAAGGCTTGGTAGGGTGGCTTGGGGAGTTTTGGAGATTTGGGATTTTTCCCCCCTGGAATTTCTAAAACTGAGCTGGTTTAAAGAAAACACAGAGCAAACAGTCCAGACCTCAAGTGAGAATAAAATCCTGTATTGAGGCCTTAACTTTTTTAGCTTCATGGAAAGAACAGCCCAGCTATATGAAGAGCCAGACTGAAGGCAAGGACTAACCAAAGTTTTGTCCCAATCTTGCTGACATTTTGCAGACTACTTCTAAATGATGTCTCCTTGTTAGAGAGCTGGATTGAGGCCAGACTTAGGACTGTATGGTACTGGGAGCAAACTTCTTTTGAAATTTGAAATCCCAGTAGCTGCAAAACTAGCAGAATAAATATTACTTCTCTCACAAGACTTCAAAGGCATTTTTTTATTTCCACCTGTTCTGTTAGAATTGACCTTTTATAAACCTCTTGCTTGTAGGATAAATAGCTTTATCACTGCCTAGCCTGGGGACATTTGAGCACTCACAACACCTTGCTCCTGATACTGCTTTTGACCAGCAGAGAATACCCTGCAGAGAGTAGACGCAGAATATGAACTCATGCCCAAAGTAAGTTTTCAGAGATCCTGACTGAACATGTTCGCATGACTTCATAAATGGTCATCTTATGGATTAAAGAGTGTTTTACCAACAGTAGTAACTTGACTGTCACAGACAACCCACACTGATTTTGCTGCTTCATTTTATTGGTCCTTAAGTGCTTCAATAGTATCTCTTTAAATGTTAAGCACAGAAGTTGAAGCACATTAGCAAAATCAAACACTTGAAAAAAAGTTAAATGAAGTGGTAACGTCTGCTGTGGAGAGTAACAGAGATCATAGAAGAATAAATCTCCTCACTTAAAAATACTTTGTCTTGAAAATACTGGGTTTTCTCCTCTAACAGCATGCAGCCATTAGATGCAGAAACACTGGAGGTGGGGGGAGGGGTGCCAAAATACACTCAGCAAGAAAGCTGTGAATGTCTTACTACAGTGACAACCCATTAAAAAGGGAAGGACTAGCCTACATTTGCAAAGGTTTTGAGCTCCAAAAGCCATGTACCACTGAAACCACTCAGGTAACAAATCAAATCCAAGTAGTTCCTTTTAAATGCTTCTGTGCAGGGCTAGAGAAGGCACATTCAGCGTGTCCTTTTAACAGGCTGTATAAGCTCACTACAAAGTTAGTAGGTTTATTGGGTTTTTAACATCTTACTCAGTGTACTGGTACTCTACTTTTACCAAGACTTTCTGTGAGACATTGACCAGTGTAAAAAAAAATTGTGTACACAGACAATACCGTTTTCAAACAAACTCTACAAACAAAACTTAATCCCATTATTGTTAATATAATGACAAAGTTCTAGCTGAAGTAAACACTAACTTCACCTTTTTTCTTCACAATTCTAAAATTATGTATCCAGGCTTAAAAGTTAAAATTGGAAAGCTTGCATATTTGTAACTTAATATTGAAATTAATTTTTTCTTCACCCATTATTTTCACAGCTCATACCTTCATTTTTTTAAAAGCAAAACTATTTCCTGCAGATTCAAAGTTACCTTTACATTTTCCAGTGTTACAACAGAGTAATGCAAAATCCATTTAGTGACTTCTGCAGTGAAGATGAAATTCATTGTGTGCTAAATGGAATTTCAATACAATCCATATATAATAAAGCTACAAGGCAATTAAGTTTCTGAAGAAGACATTCATCTAGCCTGCCACCCATAAAACCCCAGCATTCAAAGCCATATATGCAGACAGCATCAAAAAGGAAAAAAGAAAAAAACCACACGTGTCCTTGACAATTCACCAACCCTCTGAAACGGAAAACGTTTATAACTGTAACATCAGATTCTGAAACTTTTCAAAGCAAACAGAATAAAACAAAGTTAAGCAATTACTGGGTTTTTTTTCAGTTGACAGCTTTTTGTTAACAACAACACAGTCCAGCTACAGCTGCAAAACTAAAGTTCTGCTGTAAACAGTGTTTAAGGCTGCCTTCTGCTCTCAGCAATTCTCATCCAGCTGATCTCAAGCATTCAGAATCCAGCCTTAATTGTGGACTGCTTTGCAACTGAGTCGGGGGTGGGGTGGGGTGGGGGGGACGGGGAGGATGGTACTTTTTGGTTGGTTGGTTAGTTCGTTTTTGTGAAATTGCCTCTTTTGCAGAAGAATGCCAAATATTTGCAAGATGTTAAAATAATTACGTAGCAAACATAAACCCCAAAAGAATCAAAAGCCATTTCAGTACAAGCGAACAAGTCAAAACTCTGTTGTTTTCTTAGTACTCTTCCTTAGCTGGATGCTGCAAAATTTTAATATGCACATGTCAACGCAATGCTCAGAGACACTGGTTTAACATTTTATATCCCATAGCTCAGTGTCTACTGGATTATAACTACAAATGGCACATCCTTAACTATGCTTTATTGCTCTGATATTATCCTATTTAGAGCCTGGAATTTAATCAATATCTCAGGTGAGAGCCTGAAAATTAATCAGTATCCAAGGACACGCTCCTCCTCTCCATCTGTGCCTGTACTTCCCTGCTACTATTTAAAGAGGTTTATTACAGTTTGATGCACGACAAAGCATTTCCACAGCTGAGACACCATGTTATTTCATTAGGAATGCAAACATCTCTTTCCCCCCATACAATATGAACTAAATAAACACACATACACAAAATGCCTGTCTTTGCTGCAAGTATAAAGATCTTATTTTCCTTAACAGCTCTGGAGCTGGAAAAAAAAAAACCTTATAAACAAACTGCTGCATCTGCTAGGCAAAGAAATGACTGACCAAGCTTCAGGCCTGCAAATAGAAGGGATGCTAATTTTTAAAGATAAAATATATACTCGGTAGCACCTGCAAAACAGCAAATTTCAGCCCCATTGCATTGAAAATAAGCTAGTGTTTAAGAAGAAGCTCATGCTAGTAATAGCTTATAGATCATAGCCAAGTCTAGCTCTCATACACAAAGGAGATGATTTTAAAGTGCTAGCTTCTGTGTTTTCAGCTCTTTATAAAGATGCCTGGGCATTTATCGCCATGTTTAATCTGCTGTGAAAGATATCATGACGTGCAGAAGTCAGGCCTCCAATCGCCACTGTGGCTGCAAGAAAGGCAAAAAAATTGTTGACCACAAGAATGAGCAAAGAGAAGTACAAAGTAGCAGGGCAAGAAGAACAGGAAAACCAAGCAACTGGCCCATACGAAATAAACAAAAGAAAATCGCATAGAAAGAAACAAACACAGAAGCCAGACAAACAGTATGCAGAAAATGGCAAGATGAAATTTAGTGTAAAAGCAAGTGTAACTTTTTTGCCTTTAATTTATTACATTAAAAAGGATGCAATAACCTAAACTCTAGGGCTCTAAACAACAAACCCCCATGTGCTGTATTTTCAACAAGGACACTGAGTCCATAAACCTGACAGACTTTATAGTATGGTGGTACATACTATAAAGACATCCAAATCCAACTGGACAAGTCTCCTCCTGCAAAAGCCACTGCTATAAAACAGAGTATAAGCAAAATTGAGTAACTACAAAAGCAAGAAAGGCATTCCATTTATACAACTCATCACCCAGGCTACCTAATGAAGTAAAGTCATGTCAAAGATAGTTTCTTAAATATTCCTTCACTACTTTGTCACACATACAGAGATGTAAAGGAAGACAATAATTTATAACACCACGTTCTCTGACAAAGGCCACACCAGTTGTGCCTTGAATGCACAACTCCCTTCTAAAGCAAGGTATTAGCAACCCTCAACAACCAACCCACCATCTCCTGAAAAATTCCAACCACCACCCAGGTCCTGGGCTTCATAGCCATTTTGTCATGAAATCCAATGTCTCTACTCAGACATATCCTGGCGTTTTCAACACAGTAGTTCAAGCAACACTCTGAAAAGACCTACTTTGAAGAACACAGAATACAAATCTGGGACAAAACTAAGGGAACGTGGATTAGTCAATCAGAAATTAGTAGTTTGTGTCATGGTAACATCTCTCAACCGTCTGTATGAAACACTAAAACATTAACATTCCCCGAGTAAGGTCTTTAAGTTAGAAATACACAGAGTTTACATTGCAGAAAAACATGACAGTACAGAAGAGCAAGTGTGCTGTGAAGAGACAGTGCACACTTCACGTGAACATCGCAAGTTTTCAGAGATCAGAATAAATTCCATGAAGACCATAAACAAATGGAAAGAGAAGCAGTCTTAGCACACTGGCTGGAAAGTACACATTTTCAAAGTTTATATTTCAAAACCACAACTGTCAAAATAATCATTAGACTGAGGGGGGGAAAAAAGAGTGTTCAGGGAGCTGTTTAGATAACAAATATCACAACCCTTGAACTTTCTTTTTAAAGTGACTGCCAGTTGTTACAGATTTTCAACAACTTTCTGGCTCCAAAGAGATGGCAGTGGGGATTCAAGCTTACTTAGCCTTTCTTTGGGGTCATATTCTTAGGTTACAGGTTAGCAGACTGAAGAAATCCCCCCACTGTTCCAGTTCTCTAGAGGCACGTACTAATTGCAGGCAATAGCATAAGTTTCATTTTGAAAATGCAAGTTTCCATGACCTCTGGCAAATCCCGCCTTTTGAAGTTCAGTATTTTTTAAATCATGGTGTGAGAGCTCAAAAATACCACTGCCACAAAACCAACTCCTGACCAAAACACACTGCCAGTGCTTCCAGACACATAAACATTCCACTATGGCTTATTTCCAAGTATCTACTGCAATGTACAAGCTCACTCTTCCCCACCACAATCCATCAGCCTGCGCGACACTCCTCAAACTCTCTGAGGACCAGCAGAGGAATTACAAAGTGTGTAACAAGAATATTGATTAAACCCTACTGACAAAACAAAATCATAGGGTCCGGGAGAACAATATAAGTTTTCTCCTAGATTACCCACGACCGCCTTTTTGTGCGTTTACTTGCAAAAACCACCTGCCCAGGGCACGAGGTGATAAAATCCAGGATCGGAGGCATCACCTTTCAGCCCAGGCGGACGTGGAAGTGCTGCGGGCAATGTTCGCTCGCTATCCCGGGAAGCTCTCGGTGCCGAGGCCCTGCTGGAGCCCCTGGCACCGGTGCCGGCGGCAGTAGGACGGGAGCCGCGGAGCTCCCACCACTACTCCAACTCGCCCACAAGTTGAGCGCCGGGGAACGCGGGGTAAAGGGACGGCTCCGTACCAGCAAAGAGCCGCCTCTCGTTGTCGCTACCTGCTGATGAAGCCATCCCCATCACCGTCGCAAGTCTGGAAGAGGCGCCTCATCCTCTCCTCCTCGCCCGTGCTGGAGGTATCAGTGCTGCTGCTGCCGGTGCTGTTCACATCCGCTACAGCGGCTGCCGCCATCATGCGCCCCGCTCCGGAGGAGGAGGAGGAGGAGGTGGGGAAGGAGGAGGCGAGGCTGCCTCGGGCGCCCGGGATTCCCAGTCCCGCCGCGCCTGTAAAGTGCGAGCGGCAGCACAAAGACGGGGTGGGGGCCCTGCCGGCCTCGCACCCACCGCCCGCGGAGGGACACTCGGGGCCGGGACCCCTACTGGGGCTCGGAGCTCCCGCCGGCGTACGGCATCGTCCGGTGCCGGGATCACGGTGGGACCCACCGGGAGCGAGCGGCCGGTGTCGCCAGCCCGGGGCTGGCTGCCCTCTGTGCCGGGGGCTGCCGAGTGCGGGGCGACCCGAACCCGCCGCGGGGGTCGCTTGTTCTCCCTGGGCTGGGCAGGGCCGGCTCCTTGCTCCGGAGGTGCGGCTTTGGCCGGTCTGTGGACGTCAAAAAACCCCAGCGTTTCTGCTACGTTTGAACTCCCAGGCTGTTTGATGGGGTACCGGTCAGGCAAAAACATTCTGAGGTGCAGAGCACCAGCCCCTCTTGACTCATCCAGCTCCCTTCCACTGAAGTCAACAATTCGTTTTTCTGTCCCTGAGCATGTTGGTGGCCTATACCCTTCCCTGTCTGTTACTCTCCTTCTCATTTAAAGAAAAGTAGTTTTCTTTGCAGTCATCATGTGGCCAGATGAAAAAACCAAAATCGTGTCTGTAGTACAGCTTCTTCATTTCCTTTAGTATCTTTGCCACCCTTTTCAATATCTTAATTAATTTTTATCCAGTACTGTTAATTATTGTGAAAAGAAGTGATACAGCACCAGCACACCAGTCTGTTTTATCTCTAACCGGAAACAGGTATTCTGAAACAGTCTAGAACAGCATTTCAGTTTACACAATGCATTATATTTCTTACTCCATCACATCACATGATTTATTTGGGTGAACTAATTTTTTTCCTAACCTATTTCTGTGTTTGAAGACAAAAAAGACCATGTTATTAAGGATATATGTTTCCCTCATAGCATCAGGTATTATTCTTTTCCTATTAATTAAGTCTTTGAAGATATCCAGTCCATGCCACAAAACATCTTGATCTTCCTTGTGCTGACAGGGATTAATGAATATATAAATCCAGCAAAGTTATCACACTTGTTGCACAGTGCCTTTAAAGTACATTAACTGATGGCAACAGTTCTAACTGTTAATATTTATTGTACCTTGACTACGTAAGTCATTACAAGGTAAAGAGTTCCTCTGGCATTTTATTAACTAAACTACTTGCAGGTGTAAGCATGCATACACTCACTCTCGTATTGTCTCGGTCTCTGCAGATTTCCAAATTACGTTGCTCACATTAGTTCTTGCTGGATGACCAGCAAGGGCACTGTAGTATGGAGCCAACACACTTCCATACTCTTTCAAGGCACTTAAACCAGAGTATATTGCAACTATTTTTTCAGATGTTCCATCTCCTGACCTACAGTGGTCTCACTCTTAGTCTTAGCATATGCTTTTTCAGTCCTTGGCAGGACTGAAAAATGTGTGATACCAGCTGATTACTGCAGCTGTTTGTTTACACTGAGGATTGGAAATGTGAAGTCACAAAACAATTTTCTTCAGCCAGATCCCATAGACAAGCCGTTCAATACCACACACAAGAATCCTTGCACACATTCTGCAAGCATAGCACACACTGCTTCTTAGTAAGAATGAAAATTCTTAACCACAGGGAGCTGGACTCAATGTATTTGTATGCATCCCGTTCCTCGTGTGATATTCTTTGATTCTGTGATTCTTTGCAGAGTCCTAAAACAGTGTTTCCTGACAAGGCCAGCAGTATCCATGGAGCAAGATTGGATCCAAAATAGAGCAATGAGAATCTACAAGAACAGTATCTCTCCATCCTGATGCTATCTGCTAAGCCTCGCCAGTTCTAACCATTTTTAAACTAGTCTCCCACTTCTCATCTAATCTAGATAACATTTTATCTTTTGTTGTCATTTTAGATCCATGCTTCACACAATAGCTTTCTTTTTGGATCAAAAATTCACCTATCCCTTATCTTCTCCCTGCTCATTGTGAACAATTTTTGAGTTGGTTGAATTGAATTTTTCCTCTTATCTTTTCCTTCTGGGGATCAGCTATAGTTAACTTTTTTTGCATTTCCACCAGTCCCAAGAAAACCTGGTGCAGTAATTTCTGACTTTCCCTGATAACAAACCACCCATACCAGTTCCTTCTTGCTGATAGGAACAGCTGATATTCTAGCTGTGGTATGGCATGCAAGACTGTAAAATCAGCTGTGTTTTCTGGTTTATATCATGATGCCCATCTAATTTTTTTTTAAAAGATGCATCACACCAGTTGGAAAGCAATACCCTAAGCTGCCACATTCCTGTGCCTGCTGTGAATTATGTGGCTGTTCAGTCCTACAGCCAAGAATCTAAATTTCAGATGGCAAACCCCCCACATTTAAAACACAAACTATGCTGTGCAGCAGAAAGTACAATTCTGCCTGAAGCGTTCCTGGTGTGAGGGGTGTGTGGAGCCTAGAAATTTGTAAGGAGAGAACAAGGAAGGAGGGCAAGGAGTGAGAGTTCTGTACTGCTGTGAGTAGCAAAACAGGCTTGATATTTCTCAAAAGAAATATTAAAAAAGTTTGTATGTTTTCTGTTTAAGACTGTGGGTTTTAACTGTCAATCCACTGGGTATTTGTTTGTCTTCTTATGTAGGTTAAATGAATGTTTAGTTTTTCAATATAATTTATATTGTACAATATAAATTTTCCATAATGCCCTGATTTCTAAATTCAAACAAGCATATACCAAATAGTCAATGCAAATGTTAATAACAGTCCTAGTAGCACTAATAGCTACATTTAATCTCCAACATTTACATACCCAAAATCTGACATCTCTGAAAGATGGGCAGGAGACACATGATTTGCAGACATGCTGGACTTTTCAGAGTTTTCACCAAATCAACAGGACACTTAGGTTCATGTGATCTCTGAAAGTCAAGTCTACCCCAAATTAGATGTTGAACAGTAGAAAAAGAAAAGCACTGTAAACCTCTCCAAATTTATCTATAAATGGTGTTGCAGTAGAAAACTGCTTAAGTCACTGCATAAAAAGCTGCCAAATGACCAAAATCAACTGACCAAAAAAAGAGGAAAACTTCCTTCTAGATAATATTCAGCCATAGCATTTTTCAATTAACCTCTTTCAAAACCCAGCAACAAAACAAACAGTAACTTAATTTGCAAGCAGAAAGTTTTAATTTAGTAATATTTCTTTGAGCAAGGTAGCCAGAGTGTGCAATGCAGAACTTTCTCAGCATCCGAAGTCCAACTGCCCAGAATACCATCCCTTTCAATTTTCTAAATACTACATCCAGCCCTTTTCACACACTTGCTAAAAAGTTCCGTGTTGCTCCATGAGGTTCTTGGTTAATAGACATATCACTGTTATCTGAGTGACACTGTCACCCAATACAGATGGGTTCTCTTGGGGATATTGTCAGAGTGAGGATGGCACTAAACCGTAGGTACAATTAAAACTTTGTTTTCTTAACAGGATGTTATGACTGATATAGAAGAGAATTTATTATTAGAATGACATAGGATTTCTAAAAGCAGAGTCAACATAGTACAATTTGTAACTAGCATTGTGGAGAATTTATAATACAATTTAACTTAAAGTTTCTAATCACCTGGATCCTCTGCAGCTCAGGTCAGATCCCAATCCATGGCTTGTTGTATCAATATTACCATCAAAGTCTCAAGAGGCTGGGGAGCCAGAGGTTGCAGAAGTTGCCTGGGAAGCACAGCAGGGCCTGGTAGCTATGACCACCCAGCCATTGCAACCAGGTCAGCCCAGGGTATCAGACACCTCCCTGGGGACAACAAAGGCCAGGTTGGGACATGGGACCAGAGTGGAGCTGGCTTGGCCACCAGGCACTCACATAACATAATTTGCATGTCTACCAAGCTACTAAATGTGGGTATGCTTAGATCCATCTAGAAATATAAGTCTTGTGCAGCCTTTACTGTGGAACTTTTAGCAAGTACAGCTGTGTGAAAACTCTTAAAACAGTATATTCAAAAGAAAGAAAAGAAAGTTGGGTTTTCTTGGTTTTTTTTTGGTGAGGCCGATTTTTCTCCTCCTGTTCCCAAGAATGATCTGCAAAACTGAGATATTTTATCTAGGATTTAAAATATTTTAGAAAGGATATTAATTTTTAGACAGAATATTAATGCCTCTTTTGAGGAGCTTCCTACTCATTTTTCACCTTTATAAATGCTCAACCATCTTGTAAAACTGTTCTGAAAAGTGTACTTTTTTGTGATAATGATGAATAGAAATAAGAACAGGTTTGCCCCTTTTTCCAAAAAATATCCTAAACTGCTCTCCTACTCAAACAGGTTCCTACTCCTGGATCTTACATAAGGATCCACATTTTGGATACAGAAAGTTAGAAGTTCATTTCTTCATTTCTTCTTTACATGTATATAGATGTAAACAAAGATATTGAATATTCCCACTATTTTTGTATCAAAGTATGTTATTTGAAGCTACATCTCTGTTAACAAAATACTACTTTGCTCAAAAAAAAAGTTGGGGCACATGTAAAGATAAATGGTCTTTTTGCAGACTGTGACTATGAGGTAACCTCAAAACTTTTTTCTGCAGGGTATCGATGACCGCAATAGTTAAATGTGTTCTGTGCTCCAGAAAATTTCTGCAAAACTGGTATTATTTTTATCAAAATATTTCATTGAAACAGTATTCTAACAGGAAATTACATTCTGGATAAATTAATCTCCATAGGGAGCACATCAGGTTCCACTTTCAGCAAAGACACCAGCACATGAATCACAGGTATGAAATCCTTCTGCCTTCACTCCTAAGCTCACAAGACACAGGATCCCTGCAGTTTTCATGCTGCCTTTATAACATGTCGTAGACGCAGAAAGATCTGTTAGCACAGGATCATTCCACTCTCCCTCCTGTCCTCTGTCATTTGCTCACCCTGGAAACTAGAGTTTATCAGTTTAGGAGTGAGGAGTAGTAGAGAAAGCTGTGGGAAGAACTGGGGCATATCTGACCCTGTTGGGAATCATGCTCTTCCTAGCCTTCATTCTGGATTCATTGCTGAACTCTATGGATGCCTTGACCTCCACTGAAGGGTTGCAGTTTTGCCCTGAAGTTCAACAGCGATGTGGGAGATGGATTTGTAGAGAAAAAGCTCAAGCTCTGGACTGTGGCAAGTGAGGACCTGAGAGAAGTTGTTTTACAAGGACAGAACTGATCAAAAGGCTTTTTCCTTGACGTCTCAAAAATAAATAAAAACTGAAATGAGTAGGCGAGGTGGAAAAGACAGATAAATAAGAAATGATGTGTCAGTAGATGATAGGAGAGGTTACAGAAATGGGGCAATCACCCTGACCAGCAGTCAAAGGTTTGGAGAACTATTAATGTATCAGTGTATACAGTAGAGGGCAGTAAAGCAAGAAATGCCCATTTTCACTGCAGTTAATTTATGACACAATTATCTCTCAATATAATTTGACATCAGTCTTACTTCCCTAAATGTATATAAATACGTAACTTACTTCATGGGATTATTAAAGATCACAGCAGCCAACAGCTGTCTGGTTATAAATTTACTATGATGCTTAAAAAATCCCTACATACTGGAATTCCTTTTTTTTTTTTTTTTTTTGTAATCAAGGAACTGAAAAGAGAAAGAAATCTTGTGTTCTTTCATTAACGTGGTCTTGAAGAACCGGCGTATCAGTGATCCTTGCATCATATTTCAACAGCTACTGAGTCTTATAACACTTAAAATCATTAAAAAATTACAAACAAACAAAAACCTAGTTAGAAAGACTATTTTGCAGCCAAATCTGACACAATCTAATACAGTACATAATAGGCAATACTATTTCACCAACTTCCTTTACAGTTCTTTTTCTCTTAGAACTGGCATCTTTTGTGGAATGTAAGGGTGTTTACAAGAGAGAAAGTGTTCTGCAAATTGAAAAGAAGTCAGCAAAAGTGCCTCTAGGGATGGTAAAATAAGAATACCTAATTGTATTTAAACATACAGACGTATTTTTGCATAAAACTGTGCTGCCTCTTAATGCTTCTTATAAAAATACATAGGCATTTGGACATATGTTAATAGAAGGAAATAATTCTTATTCCAGGTGTTATTTGTTTTGAGTAAACATTAGCCAGAAGGCATTTCTGAGGCCAGTCATGAAAACGGAATTTTTAAATACTTAAAGGTGTTATTTCTAATATGAAAGTCTGCAGCTACTAATTTTTATTAAGAGAATACGTATAAAGAATAAAACCTCCATGTCTAAGAGCTTGGGTAAGCACAATTCTTTGCTCATTCATATGCTGAGTGCAGACTGCAACTCAGTGTTTAGCAGGGCTGCAGCAGGCAGTGAATGCCTGACTACACTCTCCTATTTTTTTATCTTTCTAATAGCATTGGAGAGTCAAAAAAGCAGTGAACAAAGAAAGGTATGTATTAAGGAATTTGTTAAGCAGGATGCACTCAGGTTTCATTCCACTCTTAGCCACATGGATGAGACCTAACCCAACAGTTAGTTACCTCTGTTCACTGCTGTATTTACAGGATTGCAAACTGACAGCAGAATTGAGCCTGAGGAATAATTTTTCAGCATCATGGGGATTTTTGTCTGTAGGAAGGCAAGATAATGCTGTTAAGAGGCAAAAACTGATGATGCTGTTAAGAGATCTGGGTTCATAATTAAAGATTTCTGATGTGACTCTTTCAAATTAGTTAGGAGCTCTCATTTTTTACTGTTCATATCAAGGATAAGAGAAATGCTCATCTTATTCAGATGAAGTGTTTACTTTTCCATAATAACTGTGATGTGCTCTAAGGTGGCAGTACTGAATGCCACAGGAACAGCAATGAGGAACTAGCATTATATACTTTGGTTGAAAACACACAGGCAGACACCTGAACTGAAAAATTTTTAAAGTAACCTTAGAACAGATCAATTGTTCCGCTCCAGTGTGATCTCTCAGTGCAGAATTATGCTGACGTGAGCCTTGAAAACACTTTGGTAGAAGTGGCTTAAGAGCTATTTGCTGTGCTGCTGTCCGAGTTTCTCTACTCCCTCGGGCAGGGAGGAGGTCTCGCCGGCTGAGCTGAAGGCACGGCAGCCGACAGCCGGGGGGGGCACTCCCTAGATGCATTCTTCAGCATCTATATCAGACAGTGAGTGTTTATTTTCTATTTATTTAATTCCCCACTTCATTTTGCAACTGAGGAGGAGTAGCTTGTTCTTCTTCCAAGTACTCTCCTTCTCACCTAATGATGTTTCCAAAGCAGCAGCCTTCAATACTGAGCCCTGTCTCATGCCCAAGAGGTTTGAGTTTAGTTTCTACCTCGTATCCTCAGCGTGCAGTCGAAGGACAGCAGGAAAAGACGATCCCAAATCAAGGGCAAGTAACACTTTGCAGAGTGAGGAGGCTGAGGACCGAGATGACCCTCGCCACGCCTACGTTTAATGCCATGCAATTAAATCATGTAATTTATGACCAGACAGGGTACCAGTGCCCCTTTTTGGTCACAGCCACATACACACCTCGGTACGCAGGCAGGCTTTCCCCGTAACAGCAGCAAAAGAGCCGATTTCCTTCCGTTCGGGGCGATTCCGCCTGTGGGTGACTCCACCCAGGCCCCGCCCCGCCGCTAGCGTCGCCCCCCGAGCTGCGGCGCCTGATCCGTGTTGGTGTCGGGGCCGGAGCCCGGGCTGTGTGGGGGCCTTGTCGGGGCCATGTCGCGACACAGGCGGGTCCCGCGCCGGCAGCCCGGCGGGGCCGCGGGGGGCTCAATTGCCGCCGCCGCGGTGCGTGCCCGGGCCGAGGCCCTGTGGGAGGTCGGCGTGGACGAGGAGGTGGAAATGGCGGTGCAGCTCGCCCTGGAGCGGTTCCGAAGCGGGGACGAGGCGGGTGCGCGGCACAGCCCGGCCCGGGGGCGGCCTGCGGGTGTTGGGAGGGCGCTGGCAGCGGGTTAGGGCGGGGATCCTGCCCCTCTGCCCGGCCCTAGTAAGGCGCAGCTCAGCACAGAGACGGGGAGCTACTGGAGGGGATCCAGCAGAGACCTCTGAGATGAGATGAGGGGTTGGAGCATCTCTTATTAGGAGAGGTGTGGGAGATGGTCCTGTTTAGCCTAGAAGAGTCTGAGAGGGCATCTTATTAATGCATGTAAATGTCTTCAAGATGAGTCCCAGGAAGGTGGTGCAGACTTTTTGACAAGGAGCAATGGCCATAAATTAAAACACAAGAAGTTCCACTTCAACATGAGGGAGAACTTTCCATTGAGGGTGGCAGAGCACTTGAGCTGCTGCTCAGGGAAAGCGTTGAGTTTCCCCCTTTGAAGACATCCCAAACCTTGGATGTGTTCCTCTGTCACCTGCTGCAGGTTACTCTGCCTTGGCAGGGGGCTTGCATTGGGTGGTCTCCCTTCCAATCCTAACAATTCTGTGGTTCTGTAACATCGAGATAATATGTCAAGATTACTGCCAGTTGCATTGGTACTGTTTTTCATTATTACTTATCGTTCCAGAGATGGAATTTCCTTCTAGTTTCACTAGTAGTGAAAGAGCATTTGTTCACCGGCTCTGTCAGTCTCTTGGATTGGTATCTAAAAGCAAAGGGTGAGTTGGGGTACAATTTTTGGTTTTTAGGTGCAGACTAATAGAATTTCATGGCTAATGATAACCTGATTGATGTTTCCAACATACCCTACTGTGTTGTAAGGAACAGTATTAGAGAAAAAAGTGTAAAAGTAGACACAGAAACAAGTATGCTTGGAAAACTTGTGACATGTACTTGCTTTTCCACTTCCACTTAATCCACTTGGTAGATTTAATGGCTCCATTAAAAGAGCTTCTCACTGTGATTTCTGGTTTTTTTCAAAGATTTTGCATAGAGTCTCATACCTGGACAGATAAAAATTAACCTAGAGTAGGTTCCTTATTCCTGAAATATGTTTTTCCCCCTTACAGAAAAGGAGCCAATCGATACCTGACTGTAAGGAAGAAGGATGTATCAGAGGGACATGCAGTCATGACTTGTGACTTGGCTCTCCGTACGAGGCACGCTGTTCGGAGTCTAATTCAGAGCTTTCCTGTCACAAATAAGGAACGCACAGAACTCCTGCCAAGGACAAAGAGAGGACATGCCTGTGCTGTTGAATCTGGTATGTTCAGCATGTCTTCTGAACACCACTTGAAAAAAACACCTGCAACCCAGTGACAAAACCTCTTTCTGTTCTGTCCCCTCTTGTGTCCTAACAGACACGGTTAAACAAACACATGAATTTTCCTTTTAAGGTCTTTTATAACTGGTGTTGTGAGGAACTTGGGAAGTCATATCACACACTTGTGATGTCTACCTTGTCCTGTATTAATTTAGAATTTTTGAGCCAGTTCCAGCCAAATCTTTTTGGAAGCACATTTGTGAAATGTGGCTTCATGCAAGTACTGTGAGGTGGGATTGAAGAGTCAGTGTTACCATGATGCCATAAGAACACCATTATGAGAAAATGAAGTTGTGTATTCTGCTTATAGAAATAAATGTCCTCGATAAATCGAGAAGTATAGTTATTATATTTCTTTTTCTTGAGCCTGGTCTTATAAGCTGTCAAAAGAATATATAATACACCAAAGGATAGCAGAGCTATTATTTTGGGGACAATAAATAAACAAGGTGACTTCTGCTGCAGTGTGAGAAACAAAAATGTTTAATAAAAGGCAAAATAACAAACAGAAAAACCCGAGCAAGGTGCAGAGGTCTAATCCTGGTAAAAACATCTCACAAAAGGCCCTAGCTCTTTTGTTCTCTTCTTTTTCTACCTGATAGGTCAGGCAGGACTTTTTGGCTTCTATCCAATTAGATGTCCTCTAGTGTTTGGTGAAGTCCCTGAGGTCCTATGAGGTGACTTTTCACCTAATCGTTGAGGGAAACTTGTGGGCTTCTTTCCTTTCTGGGGACAAAGGCTAGTTTTGCCACTCTGTCATTAGGGGGCGCACTCCTACACTTAGTTTTTATTTTTTCATCTCCACAAAATAGATTTTATCCTTAAGAGACTAATTTCTGGAATACAGAAGAGTTCACTGAAAGACAAACTTCTGATATAATTGTGTTGTTTTCTTTTTTTAAAACAAGGCTTTCGTCTAGGTTCTTGCTTTAGCAACTGCAATTGGAAGAGTTACATTGTGTTTCTGTGTGCAGAGATGGGTGTAGTGACAGAAAACAGTGGTACCAATATGCCTTGTTTAATTGCGTGTTTCTGATACATGGTATCTGTTCTTTTAGTGCTTCCTTTGCTGTTTTTTTCAATTGTTTCAGTTTAACAGCATTGTTTAATGAACAGAGGGAAGCTATAATAGAAGTACTGAAATGCAATGGCTTAGCAATGTAAGGGATAAGTTAATAAACAGTCTAATATTTGTCTTTATCTGCTTCTCAAGAATGTACTTTTAGTTCTACTGCTCTCTTAGTCTGTGTTTGTCTTGGTACAGCAGAGCTTGAAATTTAGTATATGAATCTATTAATCACAGTTATCGTGTGTATAATTGAGACTACAGCAAGCTTTTCATTATTCTGGAAAATAATTATCAAGGAATTACAGAGTAGCGCTTGCAGTGATGGATTTGAAGTAGCTCCCTCTGAACATGTGCATGTTTTTGCGCTACTCATGCGCTGCTTTCTAACACATCACACTGCTGTGTAGGGTCCAGGACTCTTGATGCAGCGTGGTTGCATTAGTATGATTTCAGGCAAATGCATGGAATAGCTTAAAGGTTTAACTCTGTAAGTGTGTATTTCTAGGGAGAACTGCAGGTGTGAAATGTGGGCGCAGATACAAAAGCCACCAAAATACAGTGGCTGGTTTTCTCTGGTTTATTTTCTCTTTCTCCTTTTGCTCTTTGTAGGCTTTTTTGACTTGGAGGAATACTCTGGAAGAGTCTGGTTTTGTTCAAAGTACCTAGGAAAGTAATAACTGTTTTGAAAAATACCTATTTCAAGCACCACAGGAGGACATGTTGCTATAAATATGACTTCTAAATGTGTGATAGGTTTGTCACTTTACCCACAGGGATGTATAAAAAGTCAGCAACATTAATTTTTAAGTACAATTTTTGAGCAGTGTTTTAGTGACCTTCCTCTATATCTGTATAAATAAACTTTTAACTTCTCTTCACAGAAAACAAAGAAGTAAACAAGACAAGTGGTCGACTTAATGATGGTATCCCCCAGGTCCCAGTGAAAAGAGGGGAATCAGAGTTTGATTCCTTCAGGCAGTCACTACCAGTTCTTGAAAAACAGGAAGAAATTGTCCAAATAATAAAGGACAATAAAATTGTTTTGATTATAGGAGAGACTGGATCAGGAAAAACTACACAAGTATGTTTCTTCAGTGAAATAAAAAAGATAACAGTATTTATATTAAACTAATGCCAGTTGTGTAACATTTGTGATATGGGAATTTTTTGTGCTATTTTAAGGCCTTTCTTTTCCTGTATGATTGAAAATCTTGTGTTCCAATTCAAACACTAAGCCAGTGGATAGGTACTAAAAGCATAAATTTTTCCTCACAATTTTTCCTCACAATTTTCTCATAGTTACAATTTTTTCGTTAAAATAATGCAAACTATTGAAGGGACAGTTACTGTGATATTTGTATAGCCCTTTTTCTTCTAAGGCTATTTCTGTTCTCAGTACCCACACTAATATATTTTTTGTGTTAAAATGAGAGATTATCTACAGGTTGGTTTTTTTTTTTTCCTAGATTTCTCTGAAGCAGGAGAGAGACACTGCAAGTTTTTTTCTTAAAAAAAAAAACCTAAATAGGTTATGCTTAGAAATTTATTTTCCACTGATTCAGGTATGCTTGCAGTGATAATCGTAATGAAAATGCAATGTGTAATACTGAGATGCAGTTAAATTTTTTCCCTGTGCTAACAAAGCTGTGACTTTCTCAAAGAGTAAATTTGAACCACTTCTTTACAGATCCCTCAATTTATCCTTGATGACTGCTACAAGAATGGAACTCCCTGTCGTGTGTTTTGTACTCAGCCGAGACGTTTAGCGGCTGTTGCTGTGGCTGAAAGAGTGGCAGCAGAAAGAAGAGAGAAGATTGGCCAGACAATTGGTTACCAGATCCGGTTAGAAAGCAGGTACTAGTGGTATTTCTAAGTGTGAGTTGATCTTGTGCTGGTATTGTAAATCTTGTGTACATTTGAACTGTAGTATGTTTGGGATGCAGCCCCACAAATTGTAGGTGGGATATGTTATTGCAGATGAGGAATACTCTTAAGAGTATTAAGAGTAAATAATTTTCACTCTTAAGATGAAAAGGATGGCTTTCTTCCTGTGTTTTGCAGTTTCATATAGTAGCAAATTCACTTGAATTTCACTGAATTTCAAGTGCTTTCTATTGATTTCTTCTGCGGAGTGTATGCATGTATAATCCTTGTCTGATTTTCAGATCAAGTCTACATTTTCTATTTTTTTCCCCCTCTCTACTTTTAACATGTGTGGATCCAAAATTCTGCAAGCTTTGAAGGTGGATGTGAAGACCAGCATGATGTGACAAATGTTATGTAGTGTGATTTGATAGAAGTCATAAAAGGAAAAACAAGAAATTTGGAAAGTAACTGATGAAGCTGAGCATTATTATCAGTCTGTTTTGGGCTAAATTTAATCTGCTTTAGCTTTTGTGTTTAAGACATGAAGTGATGTAAAAGTAGAGATTTCAATATCACTTGATGAATTTGTCTGTAAAGCAGAGCATGAATGGAGTGTGTGGGGTTTTTACATCCTTGTACTGCATAGGCAGTGACATTTCAGGGAAGGGCCAGCAGTTGGGATGTGAATGACCAGAAGATGGGAAAAGGTTATGTTGCTTGAGTGACCAAAGATGACACATAGCTGATGAAAAACGCGCTTGAACAGCAAAGCCACAATAAGAATTCAAATTTGTGTATGAAAGCTCACAAGGCTATTAAGAGATTAGAAGAGCTAGTGAAGATGTATCACAAATAAGCTGGATGATTAATAAATGGAAGTACTATGCTGGCAGAAGAAGAGCAAAGTCAGATCAAAATGGAAGAATTACTGGAAGTAGTGCAGAAAATTCATCTTGAGAAGAATCAGGACATTTACTCCAGAGAAACACTAAAAGGGGGAGATAATATTTTGAGCTGTGGACAAAAAAATATCTGGAGTGGAGATGTATAGTAGCACAGAAGTATAATTAAAGTTTTCTTAACTGTCTTCTGGAGAAGAGCTGTAGAGTACAGTACAAAGGAACTCTTCAGCTCCTTTAGGATGGCAGTGCCAGAGGAAGTAGAGACAATTGCTGTTTTTATTGGGACAGCTAACTTGCCCCAGGTATAGAATTTTAACATTTGAGTATTTTGACCTCCTGAAGAACCAGAGGATCAGCAGATTGCTTTGTGATTTAGTCGTCTGTAGTGTATTGTGTCCTCAAGGCAAGGCTTTGGGAGCTGTGGGGAGGCTTCTGTGGGAAGGTGCCAGAAGCCTCTCCGATGTCTGACAGAGCTGGTGCTAGCCAAAACAGACCTGCCTCTGGCTGAGGCTGAGCCCATCTGTGATGGTGGTAGTGCCTCTGGGGCAGTGGGGAATGGGGGAGGAGAACCTGTACAACAGAGGCAGCAATTCAAGAAGAGCAGTGAGAGCATGTGAGAGAAGCAGCTCTGCAGACAGGAAGGTCAGTGCAGGAGGGGAGGAGGTTCTCCAGGTGCCAGGTGCAGCCCGTGGTGAAGCAGCTGTGCCCCTGCAGTCTGTAGAGGTCTGTGGTGCAGCAGGCATCCCCTTGTCCAGGATTCTGTGTTGGAGCAGGTAGATGCTTGAAGGAGGTTGTGATCCTCTGGGAAATCCATGCTGAAACAGGCTCTTGGCAGGACCTGTGGCCCCTTGGAGGGAGCCCACACAGAAGCAGGTTTGCTGTCAGAATTGTGATCCTGTGGGGGTCCCACAGTGGAGCAAGCCGTTCCTGAAGCATTGCACTCTGTGGAAAGGGACCTGAGCTGCAGCAGTTCATGGAGAACTGCAACCCATGGGAGGGACTCATATTGGAGAAGCTCATGCAGGACTGTCACCCATGGGAGAGACCCACGTTCTCCTTGTCCTTCTCTTGACCCTGTGAGTCTTTTGTTGTGTTTCCTCTCCCCTACTCATAGAGAGGACAGATAGAGTAGCTTGGGTAGGCACCTGGCATCTACCCAGGCTCGTCCCGCCATGTGTAGTCAAATACAAAGGCTATATCTAAGCATATGCTGAGGAATTGAAACCTGGTATTCCACATGGAATTTTCTAGTAATGTGAATGATATGCAGAGTTTCTTCATGGTTCTCTTTTACTTCCTTATTTATTAAAATTTGAATCAATTAATCCATTGTCCAGAGTTTTGAGGCAGAAACACTACAAATTGTTAGGAAACATCTGGGAAAAGGCATAGTTTAAAAACAAGGGGTGTGCATGAGTGTTTTAGGGAGAGAATTGTAATTCCTCTTCTGGTCAGCAGCTGCTTTAGTTTTTGATCCATGGAAAGCTAGCTGCCTTTAAATGGTGCAGACCCCCTGAGTTGTCTCTGTGATGTGTTCCATAGGGTTTCTCCGAAGACACTGGTGACATTCTGCACTAATGACATGCTCCTTCACACGCTGATGGCAGGAGACAGCACCCTCTCCACCGTGACCCATGTTATTGTGGTGAGCATCCTGTGGTCTTTCTTGTGGGGTGGAGCAATATGTATTGCTTTAGAAAATGAGGTCCTCATTTTTTTAAATTTAAATTTGCTGAGCACTTTAGGTGTTTTTGTTTGGTAGAATCTGAATCAACTTTAAAGATTTTTGGAGTCCTTAAAGTAGCGTGCATGTTTTGTACATTTTGGTGTTTTTCTGTTTGCGGGTTTTTTCTGTAAAAATATCTTATGTTCATGCCAGTGATTAGTTGTGGAATCGGAAGGAGTTGAGGAGGACAGAAATGTAAATTTTTCTGAACTTCCCATTCCCCAGAAAATCCTTAGGGAGGCTTACATTGATATGGTTCAGTGTGATCGTGTCAGAATTTCTGTTTTCATGTATTTGTTTTAGCAATACCAGGTTTTCAGTCAGTTTGTTTGCCCAGAGTTTTCAAGATAGTGTGGAGTCCAGTTGCTAGCAAATTATTCAGGTGTGTTTCTTTATGATTATGTTAGTATCCCTATTGTGGAATTTAATAAGTAAGGGGAACTAGAATGTTTGTGGCAAGATTTAAGTACTGAAGATTAAAAGGAATCATGGTAGGTTTAGGTGCCTACCTGTTTATCAAAGCATGAAAAAAGCATGACAATGATCTAGACATGCTTGATATCAGCCTACAAACCTTTGAGCTGTATTTGAGCCCTTGTTTCATTCATTCATAATACAAAACAAAATAGAAGAATGACAAGGGTGATTAATCGGGTATGTGCCTTAATTTACAGGCTTTGTGTATGACTTGTCTAAGCAATGTGTCTGTTCTTCTGATTATGTGGTGTCATACATTTCTTTAAATGCTCATCAGTGGTGAAGTGAGAATTTATTAAAGTAAGATTTGTAGGATTTGTGGTTTGTGGTGTTTTCTTGAAATTTGACTTCAAATGCAAAATTAGAGGTTTCAGATACTCACTTTGGCCTCTGAAGTTAAGGTGTGTAGAGCTTCAGCATTGCAGTGCACTCAGCTCTGATAAAAACTTTTTTTTGCTTATGGATAGCATAAAAAACCCGCTTTTTTAAAAAAAACCCAAACCCTATTACTTAAACTAGACTTACACATTTTAAGGTCCCTGCCACCAAATCTTTTTTTTTTTTCTTAAGGTTGGTTTTTGTCAGAAGTTGTGATCTTGAATCTGTGAGGTTTTTTTTAATCTCTCCTTTTTTCTTTTGTTATAGGATGAAGTACATGAGAGGGATAGGTTCAGTGACTTCTTGCTAATAAAACTGAGAGATGTGCTGCAAAACCAGAATAATTTAAAACTAATTATTTCTAGTGCTGCTCTAGATGCAAATCTCTTTATTAGGTATTTTGGAAGCTGCCCAGTAATACATAGTAAGTATTTATCTTAATTCTTAAATCTTAGTATACCTGCCCTGAGATTCACAGATCTTACTAAACTGTAGCAAACTGCCGCTCCTCCTCCCAGCTAGCTGATGATTTTGGGGGGGGTGGGGTGGAAGATTCCCCCCCTCGAGCCCCGTTGAATGCCATGTGCCAGTGTCGGCGCATCATAAAACACAGGGCTGCACACAGGTCCCAGGGTAACTTTATTTGATGGTAAACTTCCCCTTCTTCTGCCTCCTGGGACACTGAGGGGAGAAAGGAGCTTATATGTGGGAACAGGTCTCAGGGGAGAGTACAGTCTTTAACAAATTAGGAGAATTGGGAGTAAAAAACAAGGCGGGAACCACAATGTATAAACCAATAAAAATCCTAAGGGAGGAGGACAGTTTCAGTAAACTGATAGAGTTTGGAGAAATAGCAACTAACAACAAGGAAAGTGACAAAAATACTGGGAAAAGGCAGGAACAAAAAGGAAACAGCATAAGGACTCCAAAATTACAAATCAAACAATAAACCTACTAATAAAAAACACACCACAACAGCAAACTGTTTTGAGTAAAGGCACATGATGAATACACTGAGAGTTACAGGAATCCTTGTTCTTTGTGTAGTCAGGTTTCTTGTTTCTTAACTATTTTCCTAATACAGAGTGAAGTGTTTAGTCGCTGGGAGTTCTATAAAGGCAGGTGTGTCCTGCCCCCCTCCACTATTAATTGAAGAAGTAGGAAAAGGTTATTGAAGTGCTGTCTTCATGCTGATACAGGACTTATGAGCTACATGAGTATGACATATATTAATACACTCCAGTAGATTCTTATTCTTCAGGTCTCATAAGGATTGTTACTGGTTACTGGATAAAACACACATAACTGTACCTGTTCAGTTCAGAAATACAGGCTTAGGCAGATTGGGTTTCATGCTCAAATCACATGATTCTTTGATTTAAAGAAAATTAGTAGCCATTCATCTAGGTAAATAGTCAGAAAAGGCATCCAGTTTTTCTTGGTTTGTGTTGACTCAGTTATCTGCAGTTAGGTTACACTCAAATGAAAAGAAAAGCTACCATTATTGTGTTTTAATTTCATTTGACTAATCTTCAGTAGAGGCAAAATATAAATATGTGAGAGATGGAAGGGTTGTGTGGGTGTGGATTTTTTTCCCCCACCCTCCTGGCTTGCAGGTTTTCTGCATGGATGACCTCCTCTGGCACCTTTCAGTCCTCTTACTTTTTCAACAATAATGTCCATGTTTAATGTGTTTTGAAAAGTAGCTTTTAAGATAAATGCTTTGTTTGACAATCAGACTCTCTGCATGTCAGCCTTTTTTTACAAAATCTCAGCAGTTTTAGAAATGGGCGGGATTGCTTACTGGTTTATTTTAGCAAATTCTTGTGAGGAGGAAACATCTTTTTCCCTTTTTTTTGCAGATAGAAGTGTTTATTTCTAGTTCCCAGTTTTATTTCTGCCTAGTAAAATAAGGCTTGCACTTGTTGAAGACAGGAATCTGGAAATTACATGTGAATTCATGTTATCTGAATATTTTTTGCGTCAGTTGTGATTGTTGTGTGTCTTTCCAGTTGACTCTCTTTGCAGCTTCCTGTTCTTTCAGATTGGTATATTTATGTTGGAAATTCTGATGGCAATCTCTCCAGTTTACCACAGTGCTTATGTTGGTTATTTAGCAGGCCAATAGCAATTGAGAAGATTTTTTTTGTTTGTTTTGTTTTTGTTTTGTTTTTGTTTGAGAATTGAAGATTTAAAAGAAGTGATTGTTTCTGTTAATGTAATGAAAAAGGTTTGATTCTCCTTCAGCAGTATGGCTGACAAAATCCTGACCATAGAAACCAGCATTTGTAGTTGTGGATTGCTGTAGTACACAGAGTTTGTGATCAGTATTGGAAGACTTCCTCTGTGACAGCTTCTAAAAGTATGCGAATTGTGGATTGCTCTTTCTGAAGGAAGATCCTGAGTGATCTAAAGTCAGCTTAAGGGACAAGAAGTCAAAATGTAGAGATTTTAATTCTTCATGCAAATAGCATTCTTTAATGTCCACCAATAAGGTCTGGAAAATAGTCGTGTTGAAAAAGAAATCAGGATAAATTATTAGAATTTAAAGGCCACTGGGATCTGTCAAGAAGTACTCAGTAAAGAAAGCTCAGCTTTGCTGAATTAGTTGAGGACATGGAAATAAGTCTATCTCCTTACATACTTCTCATGAAAAGAAAGTAGTTCAATACAAAGATGTATTGTCTCCATATTAATTGCTTAATAATTAGTTACATTTTTAATCCAGGTAGCAGGCTTACATGATGAGTTCTTGTTTGTAACCCTAAACAAAAACGGCTGTTTGCTTTTTCTCATTTAAAAAAAATTTGTGCTTAATAACTGTCAATTATATGAACATCTCTTGCTATAACACTTGATAAAATTGAAGAGGTTGATGAGAAACAAGGTGGCATTTTACATTGGAAATATTTTGTTTTGTGTAATTTTGAGAAAAGTAAACTCCGGTGAAGATAATTTTTAAATAAAATAAATGCTGTAAGTGAAGTTAGTGAACATATAATCTTATATGGATTTTTTATACTTTTAGTCCAAGGGAGACCTTTTGAAGTTAAAGAGATGTTTCTGGAGGACATTTTACGAAGCACTGGGTATACAAACAAAGAGATGGTGAAGTATAAAAAAGAGAAGGAGCAAGGTTGGTGGACTTCTTAATTGTAAGGAGTGTTGTAATGAGAATCATTGATTGATTGAACGAACAATTGACAGGATTATTCTCTGTTAAAATTCCAAAGTCAGGAGATTAAATGAGATGTGATTAGATGACAGCAAGTATGTTTAAGCTCTCAGTATTTATATTATTGAAATAGTTTATGCAATTAAAGAAAAAAAATCACTTTGATTCAGTGATTGCATTATTTTTGCTTTCAGTTGATGAATGTCGTATTTTTTCTAATTATTATGGTGTAGAGTTACATGTAACTGGGGGCTTTACCCACATTTATACTAAAGAAGTATAGGATGTTCTGTACCTTTGGGTGTAAATTAAAGTGCAGCTATTAAAGCAGGCAGGCAGGATTTTGTACATCTTGCACAAAATGTAGAAGTTGTTCTCTTTAGTAACATTTTTCCCTGCTTTCTTGAGGCATGGATGTATTTTTCATAGATGTTAACACTCTTGAGCTAAACATAATTGGTTTCCAGTTGATTAAGTTTTCAGAAGTTTTCCTGGCAACTGAAAGTAATGACCCCAGTGATTATTTAAAGATTTTTTTTTTTTAAAAATGCAAACCCCAAAGCTATATATATAACAAAAAATCCTAACTGAATATTTTTCACAGTGCTCAGCTCTTATCACTGGGTACAGAAAAGGTCAGTTAAGACACTGGTGTTTTCTACTGTTTCTTGTGTGCAAAAATAAGTTGTTACATGCAGGGAGTGTATCACTTGTCTTCAGCATTCCATTTCTGGAAAAAGATCTTTGCTGAGTTTGTGTGGAAGGTGATTACTTAAGGAAGATCCTTTGAATGCAGTAGTTTGGAATAATGGAGTTTGGGGGATTAAACACCAAAATGGTAGGTTTTGCCCTGTTCTTATAGCCCTTGTTTGCAGTGGTGAACTTTGGGTACCCTTAAACATGTCATTTGTGTTGGATTGGTAGTAGCATTCTAGATTTAATAAAAGAGGTTGAATAAGTAAAAATTTACCCTGCTGTAATTGTCTTCTTTAGTAGAAAACAATGGATAATAAAGATGACTCTAAAACTTTCTGGGGAATATTTTGCATTCTAGAAGAGAAACAGAAGAACACTCTCGCTGAGTGGTGTTCAGCTCAAGAAAACACTAACAAACTGACATCTCGGAGACAAAAATCGGTTCCAAGAGCAAATGAGGAGTACAAATGGTTGGATGAGGGTGGTGACACAGTATTTAATCAACTGGTAAGTTTCTTCTTTTTTTGGAAGAGACGTTTGTATTTGTGTTGTATTACTAGCCGTTTAAAATCTGTTTTCTAAAGATAGTTCTGTAGAGTCTTTCAGGATATTAATGTATTTTAAAGATTACTTTTTTGGGATCAACTGCTGTAGCTGAAGTGTGTCTTCTGTTATGGTGGTTGTACACAACTTTTCCTCAGATCAAATGGCTTGACTGCCATTGTGTTGGTACTTGCATATGACAAAACAGTGCATTAACTTAGTGCTGAGTGCATTAACTGAGTGCTGGGATTTTGGTTCCTGCTGGGAAAAATAACCATGCAAATTATTTGTGGGTAGTGTATGAGAATAAAGAGAACTTTTGGGAGAGATTAATCTTTCAATATTGTTTTTTATCTTCAGACTGAAAAAGATGTGAATTGCCTTGAACCATGGATAGTAAAAGAAATGGATTCCTGTCTTTCTGACATCTGGTTGCAGAAAGATATTGATGCGTTTGCTCAGGTGTTAAATCTCATTTTAACTGAAAATGTCAGTGGTAAGTTTCTTGTGTTATTACATAGGAAAAAAGCAACCAAATTGTTTTAGATTTTTATGGCTACTTTCATTTCCAGTTTCAAACCTTTGCATTCTGATGCCTACTGAAAAAATGGATAGGGCTAGCAGAATTAATGAGTTGTTTAGTTGGTTGTTGTTTTGAAGTATTGACAGAAGTATGTTTCTAAAATAGTGTGGAATTCACATGAACTGACTGCAGAGATAAAGTGAGGAAACAAATTCTCTTTGGGCTGGAATTTGAAAGCAATATTTGTACCATATTTAGATGAAGAAATAACATTTCTATTGGGTTTGCTGATTTTTTTTTTTTTTTTTGTTTTTACTTCTCAGTTGATTATAGGCACAGTGAAACTGGTGCAACTGCTCTGATGATTTCTTCAGGGAGAGGCTTTTTGAGTCATGTAGAACAGTTGATCAGTATGGGAGCAAGTATCCACTGCAAATCATCTAATGGCTGGTAAAAACAGAGAAACCAAAAGATAGATTGATTTGTCAATATAGGAGAGAGACAGAAAATTCTTTAACATCTAGATTAATTTGCTAACTTATCACACTGCTGTAAGAACTATAGATTTTGACGGTCTCAACAGTTTCTAACTCCTGTTAATCACATTGTTTTCTGTAAATTCTTAACTAAATTCTTAATTACATGGTCTTGATTATGAGCTATAAACTTTGTTTCAGTAGGTGTTATCGAAGACACTGGTTAGCAGAACAACTGTAATCTACTGACTTGGGCCAAAATGTTTGGCAGTTCTTATTTTCATGGAGTTACCTATATCAAAAGATCTTTCTGTTATGTTTCTAAATCTGTTGTAGCATGTAAAAATATTTGTGAATCTGTAAAAACTCAAGTTTTGTGGCCATGAAGTATGTCTTCATATAAACACGGAAGTACAGTAAATAATTGTAGTATGGAATGATAAGAATTAGGATTCCAGGGGTCTGATATTTGGTGCTGTTGTAGGTAAAAATCGATAAAGCCAATTTAATAGTTAATAAAAATAGAATTTATTTCACGACCGATATACAGTCTCGATAGCCACAATCAAAGGGACAGCGTCGACCCTGGGATCAGCGCTGGTGAACACTGGTCTGATCTCTATCGTATTGGTTCCCCCTCTGTTCATGAAGGTAGTCTGGTAGAGTCAGTTTTTATCCACTTTTTCTTGCTCAAGGCAGAGTCTCTCTCTTTTCTTCTTTTCAAAGCTTCACATATTCATGTTGTTTCTTTTCTCTGTGTTGAGCTGGACAATGCCATGTCCAGGAAGAGATGTATGTCAGTCACAAAGTTACTGGAACTTGGCATTGAGATGGGTGCTCCTGATGGCTCTGGTTATCTAGATCAAGTATTCATCAGCTTCCGGTATTTCCCGGACCATTCCAGAGAAAGGGCCCCTCTCTGCACAGAGCTAGTCCTTTTCGCTTGCTAATTAGATTCTTCTCTTTCTGCTGCCAGCTGCAGTTTCACAACTCTGTGAAGCAGCCTCTCTGTCTGTGGCGTGTGTGCTTTTAAGAATATTTATTACAAACATGACATATTTCCCATATATATCACATAAGCATGAATTATCCCAAATACATATAACAGTGCTAACATTTGAAAAACTTGGGAAGGATTGCAGTTTAAAGATAAAACGGTGAACTGCATTGTGAGGAGGACAGCTTCTGAAAGATGTTAAATAGCCTAATGTTTTCCAAATGCCTGGGGCATGACTTTCTGAGATGACTTAAAGGATGCTGCAAATAGGCAGGTCTGATCTCTGCACATTGTTGTGGGCTTTTTAAAGGAATGGCACATTCTTCCTCCTCATTTCCTTTTTTGCAGGTACTCCTGTGTAGAACTGGCATTATTTGTGGCAAAGAACTGTAGTTATCTAAAAGTCAGATAGCTGTTAACACCTATTCAAGCACTTCCAGTACTGATAACAATACAGAAATGGGTACAAAAGTCTGGTGTCAGTTGCCTCACCTGATGTGCTATTCAGTTTCATCTTTTGAAGTGAAAACTAAAAATACTTGTGCAACTCTTTCAGGATGGCTGTGGACTGGGCTAGGCGCTTTGGACAGACAGAGGTTGTTGATCTGTTGGAATCCTACAGGTAAGCTGTAACAGTTTTGCAGAAGGCGTTGTATAGCATAGTGAAGAGAAATTTGAGGTTTGTGTTCTTTTAATCAGAACAGGTTTTCGCTTTTCTTGCTGTAAAATCTGGACTGAAGAGCAATACCTTTTTTTTAAGACTAGGAATGTTTCAAAAACAAACAACAAAAAAGTTTATACTCAGTATGACATTGTTTATGTTTGCACAACTTGCTAATTCTGTAGTATGTACAGAATGTATGTATGTGCTATGTACTATGTATTATTTTCACATGCTTATTTGGAAACAAATCTGTCATGTGTTTTTATCTGTATATTTTTATACACAATAGACATATTAAATTTTACAGAAGTACTGTGTACATTAGGCCATTCAAGAATGATTTTTTGATTAACTTACAATTATCATAGTAGAGGTAGGGTTTATAAAGGTTATATTTACTATAATTTCTCTTAGTGTAATTTCTACTAGTGGGAAATTTTTGGTTAATACATATCTCTTAAATATTTTTCCTTGAACAGATAAACAAGAAGTATCTTTATACTTTCATTTGCTTGTGGTTGTGTTTCAATGAAGTTTAAGAAAATGAAAGTTAATACTATTAAATTAAGTGGCATCCATTGTTTGGTTAACATTTAAATCAGTGAACAGTAATAGTATGGTGATTCTCTTCTGCTACACTTAAAAACTAGAATTCAAGACCGATAGTCATGTTGGTGTTGGTCTAAGTTTGAGTTGATTGCTGAATGCAAACCTGAAGGGGCAGCCTTGACTCTGGTGTATTTTTCTTTTGCAGTGCTTCCTTTGGATTTGGAAATCTGGATGAAAGTTCCCTGGTCCAAAAAAGTGGTAGTGACCTTAGTACAGAGGACAGAGAACTACTGACAGCTTATCATCACAGTTTTGATGATGAAAAAGTGGATCTGGATCTGATAATGCACTTACTTCACAGCATCTGTCATAGTTGTGATGCAGGTAGGTAAATACCTAACCAGCTGTTGTGGATTCAGCTTCTGATGAATCATGCTCTTTTTTCAGCAATCCCCAAAAGTTAAAACCTTCTGAGTGCTAGTCTACATGGCACTTGTTATAGGTAAAAATGAAATATGCCCAATTCTAATAAAAACAAAACTAATTTATTCATGACCGTGATACAGTCCTGACAGCCAACAATCAAACTGACAGCGCAACACCCCCGGGATACAGGCTGGGTGAACGTGGATTTGGCCTCTATCACACCAGATCTCTCTTCGTCCACAATGGCTGTTCTGAGGGAGCAGTTCTTATACTCTTTGCTCCACCCGTGGCAGAGTCCCTTTGTCTCTTTTTGGAGTTCTTCATATTCAAGTTGGTTCTTTTCTTCAGCCTGATCTGCACAAAGCCTTCCTCCAGGAATAGATTAATGCTTCTCCCCGATTCCCAGAATCCTGTATTCAGGTGGCAGGTGTTGATGGCCCTTGCTATCTCAGATGGGTATCTTTGTGGGCCATCATCTCTGGGAGTCTCTGGACACATGCCTCCATGAACGACCATCTCCTGTGCAGAGGAGGATTCCTTCGTATGTAAATGTCCTGGTATCTCCTTGCCAGTCTGCCACGAACATGGATTTGGCCTCTATCGCACCAAATCCCCCTTCATCCACGCTGGCTGCTCCAAGGGAGCAGTTCTTATACTCTTTGTTTTGCTCCCAGTAGAGTCCCTTTGTCTCTTTTTAGAGTTCTTCATATTCAAGTTGGTTCTTTTCTTCAGCCTGATCTGCACAAAGCCTTCCTCCAGGAATAGATTAATGCTTCTCCCCGATTCACGGAATCCTGTATTCAGGTGGCAGGTGTTCATGGCCCTTGCTATCTCAGATGGGTATCTTTGTGGGCCATCATCTCTGGGAGTCTCTGGACACATGCCTCCATGAACAACCATCTCCTGTGCAGAGGAGGATTCCTTCGTATGTAAATGTCCTGGTATCTCCTTGCCAGTCTGCCACAGTTTCACCTTCCTGAGAATGAAATCCCTAGCCTCCCCTCTGTACAGCCAGTTTGGTTCATATACTTTATAGAAGCCTGTATTTTATCTGCACAAATTACTAACTATACCCTAACAATTCCCTCCCCCTTTTCATAAACATTAATTCATGCTGCTTTTCTAAAAATATACCCACGTGTTTTATTTTTAGCTTCTTATGATGTTTGTACACCCAGAGAACCTATATACAGAAGGCTGATTTCTTACATAGTCCTCCTTTTTAATCTTCTTGAGGTACTTCCTGATAATTTCTAAGTTCTAATCCATTACCATCTAATTGTTTCTTGAATTGTGCCAGGGCATTTGCCACCCACTTGTGTGGATCATCTTCTTTGTTATAAATGAAAAATGAAAAATAGCTAATTTCAATAAAAATATAAAAAATAAAATTTATTGCGCGACCGTAATACAGTCTCGACAGCCAGCACCAAAAACAGACAGCGTATCACCCCCAGGAAGTGATGCGGGTGGACGTGAGGAAAGACCCACTGGTACTTTGACCTCCCTGTCCACACCAACTGCTTCAAGGCAGCAGTTCTTATACAGTTTATTTTGCCTGCGGCAGAAAGTCTTTGTTTCTTTCTCAGTTCTTCATATTCAAGTTGGTTTCTTCCTCTGGCTTGGGCTGCACAAAGCCTTCATCTGGGAATAGAATGATGCACTTCCCTGATTCCCGGAATCTGGCATTCAGATTTAAGTTGTTGATGATCTGGCCCCCTCAGATAGGCATCTTGTCTGGGCCATCAGCACCTGGCGTCTTTGGGCATGGGTGCTGTTGAATGCTCATCCTGGGTGCAGCTGGAGTTCTCTTCGGATGCAAATGCCGTGATCTCCATCTGCCATGGGTTTCGTGGCTTTGTGGTTTCGTCATCTGGCCAAGATTTCCCAACCTGAAGGAAAAAGGGATTCTTCCCCCCCCCTCCACAGTTTATTCTCTACACTTATATTTTTATACAACCTTTATTTCCACAAATTACTAGCTATATTCCTAACATTCTTCTAATTTCATAATTTTTGGAACTAGACTAGTTTTCCCTGTTGCACACTCTGGATCTATTGGCATGGCTGCAATTTGCAAGCCTTGCACTACTGAATGTATCAAACGGATAAAGCAAGGAATTAGGCAAGGCAGGAAGATGACTCTGGCTATGGAACAGAGTATGAAAAAGATTAACTTCTTCCATTATCCAAATTGTCCCACCAGGAAGCATTTAAGATTGAATTCCATTCTTGGATGGGCACATGAGCTACCCTTTTTATTTCAGCCGCGAGACCTCGGATGGTCTCCCCATAGTCATCAATTTCAATACAACACTCTGATTCATTAAACTTTCCACAGACTCCCCCCTCTTCTGCCAACAGATAATCTAGGGCTATCCTATTCTGATAAACAAATGCCCTCATTTGAGAGTGTTGTTTTGATAATAACTCGAGGGCGTCTGTGGTGTGTTTAGACACAATTTCTACCACTGCCTGGAGTCTTATCAGGCTGTTCAGGAGGTATATTGGGGTACAGTAACCCCAGCTACCATCCTGAGCCCAAGTGGCTGGCCCGTAATATTCAGTTATGTGTTCCGCAGGCCATTCTTCCTCCCTCCATTTTTGGCTATCTCCAAAACCAGGAAATTTCTTTCTTACCTCCCTCTTTTGACGGTCCAGGGTCTCATATAAGGGAGCCCCCGATTCAAATAAATGGGCAGGAGATCTTCCTCCTTTTTAATGCCTTTATTAAAGAGATTCAGCTCAGGTGGGGAGAAATCAACGGGTTGCGCCCACGCCGCCGCTGTCCCCAAGAGTGGCACGGAGGAGGAGGGTGGTGCAGCTCTGTCCGCTGGTCTGCAGGCAGAGCTGGGGACTGCGTCCTCACGGGAGATTCGCAGATTCCTACTTTTCGGTCCAACACTTCGGGTCCCCTCCCCAGTGAACATCGTTTCAGGTCAGGGTGAGAAGCAAAAAGGATCCAAGCAGGTACTGGACTTCGCGCCCATCCTTAGACATCACCTAGGGTCCCCTAATTCTATATTGGCTCGTTGTTTTTAGGGGTTTTCCTAGAAAACCGGAAAATTTTGGAGCAGTGCATTCCTCATCTGCATACGTGGTCTCAGGCCACTCCTATTCTCCTGGGCTGCCATGTCCAGGTGTAGCTCCCGGGCAAGCATGGGGAGGACAATGGCTAAATCACCAACCATTGACGGGCAATTAAAGAAGAACTCTTAACAATTAAGCTAATTTAACAGCAACCTGTCCAACCGGTTTTAGCTCTGTAACCTTAAACAAAAATAGATAACTTTTTATTCATAACACCAATGAACTGCTTTCTGACCGCGGCAAGGTGAAGAAAACTGGCCTGATTAGTCCCAGAGTGCACAATCCCTTCCAATTCCAAGGCAGCTCACTGTATGCCTTCTTTCCACAAATCCAGTATATTCCATTGGGTGCTTTCCAATTCTTTATATTTCTTGGCCCATTCCAAAATTCTCTTAATTCCTCTGTGGATGGGAAGGGGTTAGCCTAAGCCACTTTATTCTAGCATAGCCAATTTTCTCGCTCCATTCGCATTTGTCATTCTTTTCTTGGCTCCATTACTCTTGAGGGAGGTTCTGGTTGCCAACTTTGGCTTTTATCATCCGAATTCAATGCCAAGGTGGAAATACACGGCGTATAACCTACCACTTCAGTATATTCTTTCCCTTCCTGGCTTACACAAATTGTTCCAATCACACGTTTGTCCAGGACCCATCTTTCTGGCTGTTGTATTACTTTGGAGATTTTAGTATTATCCCATTTTAGTAGCTGTTCTGGGGTTAACCCTTCTCCTTTCCAACGCCATTTTTCAGCAGATTTTAGTCCTCCACATATCCAACAATTCGTCAACCCTAATTCTGTGGCTATTTCTTGCATTAGATCTATAAACAAGTTTCTGTCTGATGTAGGCAGACAGAAATCATTATATTGCTTTTCTAATTGGTCATATTGCTCGCTTAGGGTTTTTAATCTTTCCTGTTCCACTCTGCGTTTTCTCATTTCTGATTCCTGTCTTTTTAATTCCTGAGAAACTTGCTGGATCTTACTCTCCGGGTCTACTCCTTCTTTGTTCCTGGAGAAACAAAAGGTTTTATCATACTGTAGGCAGGTTCGGTCATCATGATCCTCGAGTAGGATAACCGGTTCTCTTCTTATAGGAAGCTTATTTTCGTACTCTACGTTTTTGTCTACCCAATAAGTTTTTCTCCCCATAGCACACATTCCTAATTTCTCATTATCGTAGCAGAACTTATTTACTTGGTAATACCCCACAAAAACTGATTCCATTTTTCCCCCAGTCCAGACAGTGTGGTTACATTTGTTGCATACAGGGATTTTTATAGATTCAACACTGCATTTTTGTTTTAAATGGTTTGACTTACTCTCTCTGGACACTATCCTCTGCGGGATGCAGACTTCTTTCCCTTCTTTAACACAAGCCCTATATCGAGTGCCATTAAAAAACCAGTACCTGCTTACTGTGCCATTTTTACAGTCCTCTGAGGTTAGGTTGGTTGAAGCCTCCGCTTCACCCTGTCCTTCCTTGAGAATCTGGGTGCAGACTCTACACTGGTAGCTGGGGTCCCACCGACCCAGGTTATCCTGGCTTTCGGCATGAGCACTAGTCTTGAGGCACATGACTAGACTCAGGCTCACTAGAATCAGTCTCACTATCATTCCTCTGCCTCCACCTTCACCCACTGGGTTGCCACCAGCAGCAGAGAAAACCATCTTCTTGGCAGCAGGAAGTAGTTTCCTGGAGATCATAACTAGCTCAAGCTGCGTATTTCCGCTTAAACACACCCCACCGATTGAGTCTCACTGGCCGGGCACTGCTGGGTACCTTGTTTAATCATCGGCACTCAACTGCTAAGATTTGGGCTTGAGATGGGAGTTTTCCCCTTACCCCATTTTGGAAAAGTCTGAACCATGCTAGGGAGTCTGCCTCAATCACCCGTAGTTCTGTGAGGAGCGTCAAAATTAGGTTAGTCAAACATATTTCATGATCAAAACACTATTCACACAAACCCCTTGGTCTCAATCCCCTTTCACAGTGCGCCACCCGTGACTCCTTCCAATACAAGCACTTGAATATAGCAAACGGGTGGCACGGACAGTCAGGCTCTTGACTTTATCGGGTCGATTTCTGTCATTAGCGTGGTAGGCGCAGTGTAAGCTTCCAATTCCCAGGTGGAGAAACTACTTCCCACTCCGCTGCTTCTGTCTGAGGCTCCACTCGCTTAACTCTTGACGCATGAGTCCAACCCTTTTCTGCTGTTCGAACTGCTGTGTCTGTGGTTAAGAGAACAAGAAAGGGCCCTTCCCAAGGAGGAGATAATAGTATGTCTTTCCACGTCTTTATGAGGATGTGATCTCTGGGTCGGACTGGATGAATAGTAAAACCTAAAGGAGTCCCTTGCATTATAACCCCTTTTTTCTGCAATTCCTGCAAGTTTTTGTTCATAGCTTTGAGGTACAGCCTTATTTGTCCATCCTCAATTTTAGCGTGCCCTACCGGCATCCCATGTTCATAAGGCATTCCATATAGCATTTCAAAAGGTAATATTCCTATTTCGGAGTGGGGCAGTGTTTTGATATTTAGTAGAGCTAAAGGGAGGCATTTGTCCCAGGACATTTCAGTCTCCAGTTAATTAATTTAGACAATAGTGCTTTTAGAGTCTGATTCATCTGCTCGACCTGTCCAGACCTTTGGGGATGCCAAGGGGTATGATATTCCCATCGGATCCCCAAAGCCTCTTTCATTTGTTTTATTACCTCGGAGGTAAAGTGCGTGCCCTGATCTGAATCAATATACTTTACTAATCCATATCTAGGCACTACTTCCTCCAATAATATTTTAGATACCATGTGTGTGGTAGCTCGGGAGCTTGGAAATGCCTCTAACCAATGTATCACTAGCAGACACCGGTACCCACCTACCTTTGGCAGATCTGTGAAATCAACCTGGACCCTCTCAAAGGGCCTGTATGCCACTGGGTGGCTCCCCAGTGCTGTTTGCCAGCCTCGGCTCCGTTTACCTTTTGGCATATCATGCATCCCTATATCTCTTGTTTTGCCAATTCACATATCCCTTTGCATCGAAAGAATTTTAAGAATTGTTCTGCCAAAGCCCGGGCCTCCCAATGAGTCTGCGTATGTAACCTCCTTAAGATTTTCCAGGTATACTCCTTTGATACCAATTCCCTTCCATCTGGCAACCTCCACTTACCTCCGTCCAGTTTTCCCCCAATCTTCACATACCCCTCAATCTCCTTTTGAGAGAGTTGGGGAGGAAATTCCCATTCCTCACCCTCACAAATTTCTGGAATACTTACCTGTAGGATTGCTGCATGTTTGGCTTCTTGGTCCACCAAGTTGTTTCCCCTTGTCCTAAATTGTGCTCCAGTTTGGTGTCCTTTTACGTGAACTACAGCGATTGCTTCGGGCTCCCTGATAGCTGCCAGAATCTGCTTTATAAATTCTTTGTGTACCAACCCCCTCCCTTTTGTGTTAATTAACCTTCTTTCTTTCCAGATCTTACCAAAAGTGTGAACAACCCCATAGGCATACTTTGAGTCTGTGTAAATAGTTCCCTTCTTACCTTTCAATGCCAACAAAGCTCTCAGCATGGCATATAATTTGCATGCCTGTGCTGACCAGCCTGCATTTAAAGGACCTGATTCCACTGCCTCTCCAGTTACCCCATTTATTATGGCATTACGTTTTTCGCTTTCCTTCGATAACCCTGGCTGATCCATCCACAAACCATTTTTCTCCTTCCTCCAATTCTTCCTTTTCCAAATCGGATCTGATTTTGGTCTGCAGCTGAACGATTTCAGTACAATCATGGGCAGGTATACTCAGAGTTTCTCCATATAGAAATTGAGCTGGATTCTGAGCTGCTGTGGTCTTAAGTTCTAAGTCATGGGAATGGATTAAAATGGCTTAATATTTCAGAAGCCATGCATCGGTGAGCCATTTTTCTGCCTTCTGCTGCAAAATGCTCCTGACATTATGTGGGGAGTATACTCCTAGAGGAGCCCCAATTTTGGCCTCCTCCACTAACACAGCTCTGGCCCCTTTAGCCTGTAGGCACATAGGCCACCCCCTGCTGACAGGGTCCAAAAGCTTAGACACATAGTCTACTGGTTTCTTTGACCCTGCCCAATCCTGTGTTAGCACCCCGTAAGCAGTATGATTACTTACATCCACAAATAGTTGGAAAGGTCTTTTTGCATCTGGCAAGCTCAATACCGGAGCCACTATAAGAGACTCCTTCAGTTCCCTAAAGTTTTTCTCGTCCTGCTCGCTCCATTTGGGTTTATCTGTAGTCAGCTTTTCATATAAAAATTTTACCTTTTTGCTATACCACTCAATCCATTGCCTACAAAATCCCAAAAGTCCCAGGACCTGTCTTACCTCCCATTTAGACTGAGGGGAAGGCAAGGAGATGATCCTGGCTATTCTATCAGGGTCTAACTTTTTCTTTCCTTTTACCAGCCAGTGTCCTAAATACTTTACCTCAGGATCCGTGAACTGTAGTTTGGATTTTGAGATTTTCAGACCCTTGTTTCCTAAAAAGTTTACGAGAGCAATGGTGTTTGACCTTACCTCACCTTCGTCGGGTCCTGCTATTAATAGATCATCCATGTATTATAGTAATACTGTACAATACTGTAGTAATACCATACAATACTGTAGTAATACCATACAATACTGTAGTATTGGTTCCTTCTGTCGGGATAAACTCACTTAAGAGTTGCTCAAGAGCCTGGCCGAACAGGTTTGGTGAGTCCACAAACCCCTGGGGCAGGGAGGTCCGCCTGAATTGTTGTTTACGATTCGTCTCTGGATCCTCCCATTGAAATGCAAAATAATTTTGGCTCTCCTCTGCCAGAGGGCAAGTCCAAAAAGCATCTTTCAAATCAGTCACACTATACCAAATATCTTCTGGTGACACATTATTGATGAGGGTATATGGATTTGGAACCGTAGGAAACAGAGTCTTAGTCTGCTGATTAACTGCCCTCAGATCTTGTACTAGATGATAGATCCTGTCAGTTTTCGGACTGCAAGAATGGGAGTATTATGTCTTGGCATGCAAGGTTCCAAATTACCTTTCTTTATCAAATCTTCTGTTATGGGTTTTAACCCCTGCTGTCCCTCCAAGGGTATCGGGTATTGTTTTACCCAATAGGGTCTTCAGGTTTCTCAATCTCTATGTGTATGGGCTCCATTTCCAGTTTCCCCGCCTCCCCTTCAGTATGCCACACCTTGGGATTGATCTTTCTCTCGTCCTCTGTGGTCAGCTTATATAAACTTACCACAAGCTGCGATTCTTGAGCAATTAGGCTAATGCCCAAGTTCACCATCAAATCCCTTCCCAATAAATTATAGTCTGCTTCTTCTACTAGTAACATATTCCCCAAGCATATTTTATTTTCAGATTCTACTTCTACCTCTTTGATTACTGCTACCTTAAAGGGTTCCCTCTTTGCCCCAATTACCATCATAGAATCCTTGATTTTTGTGCATCCCCATGGTAGATCTTGAACGGTGCTCCTTTCAGCTCCTGAATCCACCAGAAACATCACCTCCTGTTTATGGGGTCCGATTTTAAGTTTTATCAAGGGTTCCTTTGGTGTTATAGACCCCATATTAAAAAGCCCCTGACACCTCTAATCCTCTTGGAACATTTTCTCATCTTTCATTCTCTTCTTGCATTCTCTTTTAAAGTGACCTCTTTGCTTGCAATAATAGCACTCTGGCGCCTCCCTCTGACGGGACGCAGGTTTCCTTGGCGGATATGTGGGTTTCCCCAAGGGCTTTTGCGCTTGCGCCGCTCTCCCGGTGCTAGTATTCTGTTCCTTTTTCTGGGCTTCTCTTACTGCTGTAACCAAAACCTTGGCTTGTATCTTTTGTTTTTCGTCCTCCCTCCGCATGTAAACCTTTTGAGCCTCCTGCAACAACTCTTGCAATGTCCTTTCTTGCCAATTCTCCATTTTTTCTAATTTTTTTCTTATATCCTCCCAAGATTTAGCCACGAATTGCATTTTCAATAGTATGGCTCCTACTGGCGAGTCTGGGTCTGTACCTGAATACATTTGGAGACTCTTTCTTAATCTCTCTAACCATTCCATAGGAGTTTCATCCCTCCCCTGGCATTCCCCCAAAGCCTTCCCCAAGTTCTGTCCCTTTGGCACCGCTCCCTGAATACCTTGAATAACCATATTTCTTAATTCAATCATTTTCTGCCAATCTTCTTCTACCTGGGCATTCCCGGATGGCCTTTGGCTGGGCCATTTGACCTCCTCACTCCCTCCTTGTAGGTTTCTGCATTCCCAATCTTTTATTGCAGCCACTCTTATCATGTCCCGTTCTTCGGCATTGAACAATGACCTCATAATAGCACTAATATCATTATACGAGTAAATGCTGTTCCCCAAAAATTCATCCAGTCACTCCGCCACCCCCAACGGGTCATCCATGATCTTTCCCATTTCCTTTTTGAATGCCCACACATCCCCTGAATTTATTGGCACATTCACATAAGCAATGGCCCCTGGAGCAGTCAGAACTTCTCTGAGAGGAAAGAGACCCTGTTGTCCCTCCTCGTCTTCGCTATTGTCCGTATACACCTTCTGAGTTCTGCGTCTCGTACAGCTGGAGGGTGGGGACTCTTTCCTGCGGGTGTGTGTGTGTGTGTGTTGTGTTTTCCTCCGGTTGTGTAGGAGGGGGAAGGGACGGGGTTTGTTCTGGTGGGGAGGGGATCAACGAAGCTTGCTCCTGTAGAGGCATGACTTTAGGTGGTGGTGCCTGCGGCGTTGCCTGTCGGTGCCCGGTGTTCACAGGTTCAGGGAGAGGACCTTGCACCTGAGGGTTCGGGTAAGGGGGAGGAAGGTTTTCCAGGGGCTCCCAAGTTTTTACTGGATCATTAGGTTGTTTGTAATCTCTGACAGAGAGCAATCCGATACTGGCATATTCCCATAACCGAGCATATTCCATTTCCTCCTGTCGACCCCTCCTCCTCAAACACAAATTCCCCCAATGCTCGACATAGCTCTTTGTTAAATGACCCAAACATAGGCCAAAACAGATATTTCCTGATCTCCACATCTGCCCATTTTTCCGTACAATAATAAATTACCTTTTCCTTAGATTTTCTCCTTCTCATAGGGCAGTCTTCCCAGTGTTCTAACATCCATCCCAGAGGACTGTGCCTCGGTATGTCAGGAATACAATATTTTTCCCTTTTCCTTGGTTTTTCTGGGGTTCTTCCCTGGAGTTTACTCTTTTTTCAAGCCCATGTCCTTTTACCCTTAATTACCTTTTCTTTGGTGGATTTAGTCAAGAGCCAGCCTGTTTCCTGGTTTTTCTATGGGTCCACCCTATTTCTGGCTCTTAATCACAATATGCCACAAAAATAAAACTTTTTGATGACCTACTAACGGTGCAGTGAAGCAGTCTGTGGATTTTTAGTCGACAAAAAAAGAAGAGCTCTCTTACCTATCCCTGGATCCAGCGAGGTCTCGTCATTCCTGGCTGTTGATGGATTCCCGTTCCCTTCTGATCCAGCCCGTGATCGATAAAACAACCCCCTTCCCTCCCCAATTTCCCGGGGTTTTTGGGTTGGTGCGTGTGTGTGTTTTTAACGAGTTTTTTTTTCACTCGCTTCCCCCGCAACCAACCACTTTCCTTGCGGAAGAGTGGAACTGCGATCTTGGGGTCCACACTCGCTTTGTGATAATATCACGTCTCACAAACACACTCGATCACACGCCACTCAACCACACGATACTTACGGTTCGTTTTCCCCTGTGGAGTCTTCGTGCACGTCATTTTTACGAGTAAAAATTGCTGGCTTTACGTAGAATTAACTCTTTCCTTGAGAGCTCTGGGCCCGTTTTACCTTTTGATTGTGGCTTTTAGGCTACAAAAAGTTCATGTAATCTGATGGGTTCCATTGGACTCTCCCAGTCTTGTCCGGCTGCTGAATTCAGCGGGGCATCGTCCGGACCTTGAGAGGGGACCCTGGAATCCTAAATCAGATCCCGTCGGGCAGGTCACCAAGATTGTTACAGGTAAAAATGAAATATGCCCAATTCTAATAAAAACAAAACTAATTTATTCACGACCGTGATACAGTCCTGACAGCCAACAATCAGACTGACAGCTCAACACCCCCGGGAGATAGGCTGGGTGAACATGGATTTGGCCTCTATTGCACCAAATCTCCCTTCGTCCACACTGGCTCCTCTGAGGGAACAGTTCTTATACTCCTTGCTCCACCAATGGCAGAGTCCCTTTGTCTCTTTCTAGAGTTCTTCTTATTCAAGTTGGTTCTGTTCTTCAGCCTGATCTGCACAAAGCCTTCCTCCGGGAATAGATTAATGCTTCTCCCGATTCTTGGAATCCTGTATTCAGGTGGCAGGTGTTGATGGCCCTTGCTATCTCAGATGCGTATCTTTCCGGGCCATCATCTCTGGGAGTCTCTGGATACATGCCTCCGCAAACGACCATCTCCTGTGCAGCCGAGGGTTCCTTCGTATGTAAATGTCCTGGTATCTCCTTGCCAGTCTGCCGCGGTTTCGCCATCCTGAGAATGAAATCCCTAGCCTCCCCTCTGTACAGCCAGTTTGGTTCATATACTTTATAGAAGCCTGTATTTTATCTGCACAAATTACTAACTATACCCCTAACCGCACTGACATGTATTTGAATTTTCTGTTTAACTTTGGAAACCCACTTCCTTTTTTAGGAGCAATTTTAATATTTCTTCCTGGGTATGATGAGATAGTGAGCCTGAGGGACCGCATTCTTTTTGATGACAAGAGATTTGCTGATAATGCTCACAGGTAAAACCTTTAGTTGCTGTGGCTTTTCGTTGCTTCTTTTAAAGATCCTTAAAATGTTCTTTTGTCTTGCATTAGATACCAAGTTTTCATGCTTCATTCAAATGTGCAGACTTTGGATCAGAAGAAAGTGCTTGAAACTCCACCTTCTGGCATTCGCAAAATTGCAAGTATTAGAGGACTTTGTCAGATGCTACAATGATCTATTTTGCTGTTGCTTTTGCAGTTACTATAGTTTTGGTGGTTTTGGTTTTTTTCTTTGCAGATTCTTTCTACTAATATTGCAGAAACCAGCATAACAGTCAATGATGTTGTGTTTGTCATTGATTCAGGCAAGGTGAAAGAGGTATGACAGCCTTAAATTTTCCTAGTGTCATTCTAAAACACACAGTGCATAAATCTTGGAGAACTTTTTTTTTTGCTTTACAGTAAGGTGAAAAAAAGCTTTTATTAGCTGAGAGCTAGTGCCTGTCAGGCAACAGTCCTCACTGTAAAATTTCAACATCCATTTGTTTTAAGACAAATACTGTAAATAGCTAGCTGTCTGAAAAAACTTGTAAAAGCTAATATAGGTTGATGTATTAATGTATCTTTCTCTTTTGTAATTTAGTATTTCTGTGGGATTTTTAACACAAGTCCTCAGTTTGGACCACTACCTTCCTGAGAGTTAGAGGACACTGGTAGTTCCTTTTGTCCTACTATTGTATCAGGTCCAAAAATAATCCATTACTTTTTTAAGCAGTGGTTTTGGTGTGTTTGGTCCCCTTTCCTAATTACTTGTTCAAGAAAAGTGAGATCACATAGTGAGGCAATTTAAGACCTAGTGTATGGCTTTGAAAACTAAATTTGATTTCATAGGTGACGTGCACACCAAATTTCTGAAGTTCTCATAAAACAAACTTTTTTTTTGTAATTTTACATCAGTCTAAGAAAATAAGGTAATTTCCAAGTGAGATAAAAAGGAAAACTTTATTTGGTATAATAATGTATTTTTACTTGCTTTGTGATATCTCAGAACACAGATCTGACATACCTTTTACTGACTTGCAATTACTTATTGACTGGAAAATGTTTCATTTCAAAAACTGTGTAGTACTAAGATACTACAAAGGTGATACCATCATGAATTCACTTGAAACTGAGAAGATACCTGTGTGCCAGAAACTGCTGTGTATATTACTGTTTCATACTTTTTAGAAAACTTCTGTTGGTAATCTAAATAACTAGTAAGTTTTATTTCGTATTTCATAAATTCCTATTGAGTTTTCAGTTTATATTCCTTCCTTGTTTTTCTAGAAGTCTTTTGATGCACTGAGTCGTGTTACAATGCTAAAAATGGGGTGGATTTCAAAAGCCAGTGCTATCCAGAGAAAAGGCAGGTAATAAATGCCTCATAATGGTTTCCATTTTGCAGGTATCCACAGTCCTTTATGTTTAGAATAAAGTACACAACATAGTAACTGTTTCTTGCCTAGTCCAGTGTCATGTTGGATAATGGCCAACACTACTACTGTGCAGACAAGTAGGGGTCAGTATGTATTTCTTGGAATCATTTCCCAAGTTGTAGAAAAGTGATGCTCAGGCATTTCCAAAGGTCTAGCTTGTTTCCCCCCCCCCACCCCATTAATTTGTTCTCCTTCCTCTTTCTCCCATGTAGCACCAGCAGTCACAGTGTCCAGTGGGGTGTTTTCACACTTTGTGGGCAGAAGACTGCCTTTATCACTTTCTCCAAGCTATCCATGACTTAACAGGCCATGATTATATTCTTCCAACGCTATGGGTGAGGGCTCAGAACTTTATGTAGCAAAAAATGCCTGTTTAATCAATCACATTGGCATTAAGCTGCACGTATACACATATACGTATATGAATGAGAGAATTTGCTGTCTGTCATTCACTCACAAGTTATTTAATCTTTATTCTACCTTTTACTCCAAACACTTCTGTTTGGGGGATGTGAGGAGAAGAAGTGATGTTTGCAACTGGTTCCTTACAACAAAGGATGATTGAGATTTGGACTGGTCTTAGGTTAGCAAAAAACCCACAGCACTTTACATTAGATATGCCTTGTTTTTCTTCCTCCAGATTTCTCAGTGTTCGGTTAAAATTACAGTAAAAAATTGCCACACTCTCAAAAATAATCCATGATTGGAAAACTCTCACTTTGTGTGTGACTTACAGCACTTTCTTCATAGAACTGCTTCTACTTTTCCATTCTGAGTTTCTGTGTCTGTTTATTGGCTTTTGGTTTTGTTTTTATAAAGAAATCCTAATTTTCACAACTTCTGATATTTTATTTTCAAGGGCTGGGCGCTGTCAGCCTGGAGTCTGTTTTCGTCTCTTCAGCAGGCTTCGATTTCAGAACATGTTGGAATTTCAGTCTCCAGAACTTCTAAGAATGCCACTTCAGGTGCATGTTCAGTTAGAAATTACAACTTTAAAAAATAGAATGTCATCAAACCATACTATTAATTGCAACAAATCATGTGTTTGGGGGTTGTTTCCAAATCTTAGTAATCTTTTTTGTTCTGCCTTTTAACTTGCAGGAGATTTGTTTATACACAAAACTTCTGGCTCCAATTAATTGTCCAGTTGTAGACTTTCTTATGAAAGCTCCTGATCCTCCACCTGCTGTAACTGTGAGAAATGGCGTGCATATGCTTAAGGTCAGAAAAAGAATAGGTTGAGATGGTAATTGTGTTTGATCCCAAATGTGTGGTTTAGCAATCTATCTTACTGACTTCAGTTTGTACTGAAGCTATTTTTAATTACTTAAGGATGTTTTGAATTTTTGTTTATTGTCTGTTTGCATTTTGCGTGTGGGGATGTGTTTTTCCATGTCAAGGGAAGAGAGTGCTTCAAAGTCTTGTCTCTGTTAAGTTTGACTTGCTTTTTTATTGTTTGGAAACAAGTCTAGTTAATGTCCACTATTCACATCTTTTCTGCTTTCACTGTAAATTGATTTTGTCCACTGTCTCCATCCCTCTCTCCTTTGTTTGTTTGTTTTTTTGTTTATAAACAGACCATAGATGCCATGGACCCTTGGGAAGATTTAACTGAGCTTGGTTATCACCTCACTGAATTACCTGTAGAGCCACACCTTGGTAAAATGGTGTTGTATGCTGTAGTTCTGAAGTGCCTGGATCCTGTTCTGACCATTGCCTGTGCTCTTGCCTGCCAAGACCCTTTTGTGCTGCCCACGCTGGCCTCCCAAAAGCGTGCAGCCATGCTGTGCAGGAAGCGTTTTGCTGCCGGGACGTTCAGTGACCACATGGCCCTGCTCAGGGCTTTCCAGGTAGCACTTCATTTCAGAGAGTACTAATCATAGTAGATCACCCAATCAAGGCAAATAATGTCTACTTGGATGCAGCGTGGTGGACTGTGATTAAGTCCTTGGAGAAGACTTTATTTTGCCTAGTGGCTTTCCTGTGTATTGGACTCATACATTTGTGACGGAACACTTTTTGTAGTATGTTTTGTTGATATTTTCAAACCTTACAAAATTCTGAGCATTCCAACAGTGTGCCTCTTAATATCCTACTACACTGAACTTCAAATCATGATCTTAATGTAATGGTCTTTATTTATTGTTTTAACTTGACATAACCATCATTGTAGTGAACACGTAAAGAGAAGGTAATTCTTGAACAGAAAGAAGAATCTGGTTTGATACATTAACTTTTAGAGTGGGTTTTGCGTTCATTTTATTGACATAAATGTAATCTTTTACAAAAATACAGTTTTTAGTTTTAGCCTATCAAATTAATAGGCAAATGTAAAAATATTTTCAGGCATGGCAGAAGGCACGCAGTGATGGCTGGGAGAGAGCCTTCTGTGAAAAGAACTTCCTATCCCAAGCCACAATGGAAATCATTGTAGGAATGAGAACACAGTTGCTTGGCCAGCTTAGAGCCTCAGGTAAAGAACTTGGAAAAAATTTTAACATTTTAAAGTCAAGCATATAGAAATTGTAACAAAAATCATGTTCACTGGTGTAATTTTCCTTAGTTAATTTGAAATACACCTTCATGTACTCATTCATGCAGGGTATGGTGTAGGTGAGGAAGTGTGGCTGATCTAACTGAAAGCACCCTCATCTCCACATGCCACTGCATTTCATGTTTTAATAAATTATTCCCATAGGAAATGTCTTTGTACTGTAGAAAATAGTGATATTCTGTGTTAGTATAAAACCCCTTATCAGGAAGAATTTCAGTAACGGTTTCTTTTTGGTGCTGTTAAGGTTGGCAGTGATGAAAAATGTAACAAGTAAGTAGTTTATTTCACCTTTAGTTTCTAACTCCTTTTGAGAACCAAACACAAGCTAACATGGCACTGTTTTTCTTGTTCTTTTGTCAGGTTTTGTGAGAGCCAGAGGAGGAGCTGATATTAGAGATGTTAATACAAACTCTGAGAACTGGGCTGTAATTAAAGCTGCCTTAGTGGCCGGGATGTATCCCAATCTTGTGCATGTAGACAGAGAAAGCCTGGTGTTGACTGAACCAAAGGAGAAGAAAGTGCTATTTCATCCTACCTCTGTTCTTGGTCAGTCTCAGTATAAAAAGGTAAAATCACTTTGAATTCATAGTTCAAAAAAAAGAGCGCTATCACATTTTAGAAGTGTCTTTTCCTAGTTGTCAGTACTTTAAAAGCAGTAGGGCATTTAACAGCTTTAGAAAATATTATTATAGAGATAGAATTGGAGTTGATTCATTTTTCCAATGTTTCAATCAGTCCTTTCTCTAGATGGAACAAGGCAAAATGGCAAAAAAACCACTCCAGTTATAAGATTGTTTTAAAGATAGAATGATCCCTATTCTTAAAACCGAGAAGTTCTTATCTAAAACTTTTTTTTTGACGTTTCTTTTTAATGCAAAACATTTTATTTTATCATGGTAGGATATTTTGTGAATCTGGTTGAATTCTCTCACGCTTTTTTATTTGCATGTATATTTTTATGTGTATATAATTATGCGTGTATTTATTTCTCAAAAGATAGAATCATAGAATGGTTTGGGTTGGAAGGGAGCTTAAAGCTTATGTCATTCCAACCCCCTGCCATGGGTAGGGACACATTCCACTAGTCCAGGTTGCTCAGAGCCCCACCCAGCCTGGCCTTGAACACTTCCAGGTTGAGGCATCCACAATGTCTTTGGATAAAATGAGAAATATGTTAAAATTTACATTACTTACATGTAGAGGGTATAATAGCCTAGTCTTACCTGCACAGGTTCTTACCTGCACAATCTTGCACAGATTGCCCCAGCAAATGGACAAGCTGCAGCCATCCAGGCCCTCCCTACAGACTGGCTTATATATGATGAAATGACGAGAGCTCACAAGACAGCAAACATCAGGTGCTGCTCTGTTGTGACACCTGTCACCGTGTCCCTCTTCTGTGGACCAGCCAGACTGCCAAGTAATGCCTTGCAGGCATCTTCATCCTTTCGAGGTACACTGGAATCTGGATTTGGAATTTTCCAGTGGTATATATACATCAGTGTTTGACTTCGAAAACTTACTCAATACATATATTGGTTGATTCTGAAAACAACATTGTTATAATTCCTGTAGCTATTCAGGAATAGTTTGTAGGTTCTGTAACAAATCTGTCAGTTTTGGGATTCCTGACATATTCAAGTCCATAAATTACACAGTTCTGTGGTCTCAGAAATTACAGTATAGTTTGTAAGGAAAGAATGCAGCCACAATGTCTAATGATAATACTAGTACTGAGATGTGTAGTATGTATGTTCTTTTTCTACAGACTACTTTAGTTGATACCTAGAACCAGATTATTCAAACTGAATAATTTAGAAACAATCAATATGGCAAACAAGTCATGTTGTTTCTAGCTGACACATGCATTTTCAAGATATGTTCTACTGATAATTTTTTATGTCAATTAACTGTACCATTAACTGTAAGTAATAGAGAATATATAGAAATTTCCATTTTTTTTCCTTATTTAAATTGAGTCCTGTTGGAATGGAAGCAAAAATAACTGCTGCTAGTTCTCACAGTTTGAATCAAACTAAAAGTCCAACTTATTTCTGAAGCTTTCCTGTCTTGCTTGTTAACCTTAGAGTAGTGTTCATGCTGTTTGAATTGCACTTTAGGAAAATAAGGATTCCTAATTAATAGCCATATTATATATATAATTTTTTTCTTACTAGGTCTTTAAATCTGCTGTTTTACTAGGAAATAGAGCCATGTGTGGTTTTGCAAACAGTTTTAGGCAAAAGTTGGATAGTGGCTTGTGAATACTGGTGAAAGTACATGAGTTGAGTCATATCATATCAGTACAGGTTTTTACGTAGTAGGACCTTCAGCAGGTCTGCCTACTTGATTGCTGCTATCTGGAGCAAAGACTTTTCAGTGTATGTGCAGGAAAGAAGAGGTAGTTTTACAGATGTTTACATTTTAAAGTCAATTTTAGAAGGAAAAATATTATTGCTGGTAATACAGTAGTGTTCATTTTTTTATATATAAGTGGAAATAATATAGAAATGCTAATAAACCCTTTGTCTTCAATTCAGGGGGAGGGGTATCTAATGACAGCAGTGACAGTGAGATGGAGGACAAAACAACTGCTAATCTGGCACTGCTGAAGCTGGATGAATGGCTCCATCTCAAACTGGACCCTGAAGTAAGTAAAAAATCACTCCTAGGTTTGCTTCAGGTAGAAGAATTGTGAAAAGATATTAAAAGTTTTTTGTAACATTTGAGTAGCCAAGAATTTTCTCTATGAATGTCACGCTCCATTTGGGTCTCTAAAACTATGTACTCAGTGATTTAACCTTTACTTCATGAGCACATCAAGAATTAAAGGGCTTCAATCCCCTTTGGCACAGTTGTCTGTCGTGTGAATTGGTGTATTCAACATCCAAGTTGCAGTGTTTCATAGCCTATCACCCATACCTTTCCATTCTTTTACTTACGAGCAAAAAGAAAGAAAATAATTAGTCACTTAAGTCAACAGTGAGAGTGCTCATCCCTCTTCCTCCATCTTGGTGTGGGTGTCCTGTCTATCACACGAGGGAGGAGGAAAGCCTCAGCAGATGCTGTTGGATTTGCTTCAGAAACTTTCTGGGCAGTATCATGATTTATATGTCTGAGCTTTGCAGTTTTGTCTCTTTCCACAAGTCAGCAGATTCTGAAGAGTTTACCCGACAAAAGATAATGGCTGCAAGGGACAGCATGCTGCAGGTGACAGTGGCTGCATAAGGACCCTTCTGCTCCTTCTGGCCTCCTGTCCTGCCTGCATGGTGCTCCATCATGCTGTAGCAGGAGCTGGCATAGCAAGAATCTGAACAGGAGCTGAGAGAACAGTCACATTGGCATACTGTGTTCTTCTTTCTGTGCGAGGATAGCCAAAATTAGATCAAAAAAGGAGCACTTAAAGTTGGAGTTGCTGAAAGGAAGTTGTTGTCAGATTTTGGAAGGATAAATATAAACGTCTTTGAAATAGAAGTCTTTATGTCATTGAGGAGCTCCTATCTCCTGTGGTAGGAGGTTGTTTATGGGTCATGAAACACACAACTTTACCAGCTCTAATAATAATACTGTCTCTCATAGACATGTCCAAAAGAGTGATTTTTTAAAATTTACTTTAATGGAAGCATTTCTGATAACATGGGAATTAGACTATAGTCTTCTGATTTAGTCATCACATTGGAGCAGATATCTGTGTAAGAAAAATGTCACTTAGAGCTCTTTTCCCTCAAGTATGACTGAAGAGTGCATGAGTAGAGACTGATTGAGAGGAAGGGCATAAAGCATGAAAGGATTGGGTTTTCTCAAAAGATGAAAAGGAAAAAAAAAGTCTGTGGGTTTATGGTACAAAGCTATGTTTAGCAGAGAGCTAAATGAAATCTTTCAAAAATTAGCTTGTGCCCAAGGAAAAGAAAGTAAATTAACATTTGAGTTTAAATATGTATTATTCCCCTTCCTCAAGACCTTAGTCATGCCTTTCATTTTGGGCCCTGTTTATATTAGAATGCCAGGTGCTGCCTGATAGGAAGAAGATAGGGTCCTCTTACCTGTCTGATCTAATTTTCATCAGCATTTAACAGAATTGGAATTCATTACAGGCTGCCAGTATGCTGTTGCAACTCAGGCAGAAATGGCACAGTTTGTTCCTGCGTCGTATGCGAGCTCCTTCTAAACCATGGTCTCAGGTTGATGAAACAACTGTAAGAGCAATTACAGCTGTTCTGAGTGCTGAAGAACAGTCTGCAGGCCTGCAGCAGCCTTCAGGAATCGGCCAGAGACCAAGACCTGTAACTTGTGAAGAACTTCCTTTGGCATCCACATGGAAGTCAACCAACAGCAGAAAAAGCTCAACAGAAACTGAATTGTCTGACTCCTCTAATGCTGAAAAGTAAGATGTTGAGGTCTTCTGCTCACTGTAGGTTGCAATTTATGTATACAAGCTTTACTTAAATTTCTGCTAGTAATAAGGAGGTGGGAACAGTGGAAATACAGTTGAAAGGTGTTATACTGTTGTATGCTGCATTGAAATCCCACAAAGAAGTATTTCATACCTGGGCCTGCTGTTTGAGAGAGCAGTCAGGAATATTGTCCCTGAATTGTGATGTTTGAGAAGTAGCAGAAGAGGTTCAACAGTAGCATTAAAAAGCAATGCATGATCAGTATGGTGTTTTTAGTTAGGGTTTAATAGATTTTGTAGTTGCTGTAATACATGTGGTCATGCAGTAGGCTGACAGGTCGATGTAAATTGTTCAGTGACTGCTTGTGAAACTCAAGGTATGTCTTTTTAGGGTTTCAGTGAAATCTACATCTCCTGCACTCCACCAGCCAAAGAAGTACAAAGAAAAAGACATTTTGCTCTCCAAACGAGCCTCAGATGACAGATCAGCTCAGTCCTCAGTGAAGCCTGCAGACAGCAGTAGCTATTCCAGCCCCTGTGCTAGTGCTTCTTCTCCAGTGTCTGGAAAGGTAGAGTTCTCTAACATATCACTCTGCTCTTCAAAAGCAAAAGAATTTCTTGCTGATATCATTCTGCAATTAGGTATTTTACTGATAAATTAGGAACCTAACTTAACTTTTCATTTATAACAGCTGCATAATACTTCCTTCTGGAACTTAAAATCTAGACTAAATATCCTTGTTCCACTAGATTAATACAGTAAAAATAATTTGTGGACTGCTGAGGTAAAGCTATCCAAAGTAGAAAAAATGAGATTTTAAAAAAAAACTTGTTCTAGTAAACATGTTAGTTTTTTCAACTAAATTAGTATATTATACACACACTTCTGAAGTTTTGGGTTCTGCCTGTCTCTGTTTCTGTAATATCATACACTGATACTGATTCTGTTTTATCTGCCTTACTATGATGCTTGGGGTTTTTGTGATGGTTATTTTAATAAAGCACACATTTTCACTGAGATTATTGTCATAGTTGACCCTGTATACTTGAATAGTAGACTGCAGTAACACTAAAGAGATCATTGAGAGGAAACGTTATGGACTCATTGGATACTTCAGTAATTCCTCTTGAATCTTTCAGCTTTTAAATTAAGACAGTGTAAAAGGAAGAAAACATCTTTCCTGAATGTAGAAATGCAAATAGGGTGCTGTAGGCTGCACTCTAGGATGATTAATTTTGGTGTCATCTTAAGGTGTGTCAGACTTAAACCAATTATAATTAATCACTAGACTTTTTGATCCTATTTTGCTCTACTTGTTTTCTGCCATCATGGATGAACTACTATTTTGAAAAGTGCTTTAAAAATGTAAAGTAGAGATGAAATATATTTCAAAGCCATTTCAGACAGGACCAGCTGACAGATTTTATGTTTCTTCTAGAACCTAGAGGAGGAAGGGAGGAGCAGAGTCAAGGGATTTCTGTCCTCATATGTGTGAAACTTCAGAAATAAAGCCTGTTGTATTGTATTTATTAATTTAATTTATTTTTTCCAGGGTTGCAAATCTCCTTCACCAAGACAAAATATGCCAGTTCGGTACTTTATAATGAAAAGTAGCAACTTGCAAAACATTGATATTTCTCAACAGAAGGGAATATGGTCCACTACACCAAGTAATGAACGGAAACTGAATGGAGCCTTTTGGGAGAGCAGCGTGGTTTACTTAATATTTTCTGTTCAAGGGTCTGGATGCTTTCAGGTGAGTCTTAATCTTAAACTAACTATTAGCAGTGGTTGATAGTTTGGGAGGATGCAGCAAATGACAGTGTCTAGTGTAGACAGCTTTGCTTATGGCTTCTGACTTTCTGAGAAGCAGAGCAATGTGCAAATATCTGTGCTTGCTGAAGAAAGAGTATATTTCATTCTCTGAAACATGCTTGTCCCTCAAAAGCTGAGATGGAATTCTCCAAACATCATGAGTAAAAAAAATGTTTGTACCCTATATTAATCCTCTAAAACAACAACAACCAGGAAAAAATCCTAACAAAGTAGTGGGTTGCTACTGTTTGCATGCGACAATGTGTATTGTAAGTGAGCAAGCACTTACAGTCAAGTCACAGCTTTCTAAAGCAAAGAAATTCATACATTTTTTAATTAAAATTTTGATTAAAACTGATGTTATTCACTTCCAGTTAGGAAGCTGGCCATGACTCTTCCAGAGCTCTGTCTTGACTTTATATTCAGTGAGATACATGCCAACAGTTTGTTGGTCAAATCTGTGGTCAGTTTAAAGTAAAAACTTGACCTGGTAGTGCAGAGTTGCAGGTTAGCTGTGAGCCACCTAGATTCAGTTTTTCCAGGAAAGAAATTTCAACTTACTTCTTCATAGATAAGTTAGTTATAAAAGTCAGCCAAACTTAAGATCTAATGGACCAACCAAAACACAGCTGTCTTGGCAATACCACTGAAGGACTAGAGTCACGTATTACATATGATAGTTTGGCAAATGCAGATACTGGAAAGTAATTTTCAGCAAGTCAGTTGATACTGAAAATGGGCTGTTGCACTGGTCCTCTCAGACAAGAAAGCGGGGAAGGGAAGACACCCTCAAGTCAGGAGTGTAGGTGGTTGACCTTTCCCTGCCCTTCCAGTTTTAAGAGTGCACTGCACTCTCATGGGAATGTGAGATAACTTCCTATTAATTTTCTCTTGTCCCAGCTGTCTCTTTCTATTCTACATTTAATTTTTCCTCGGTTCCTTTTATTAATTCGTGTTTAAATCTAGCTTGAGCTATCTAGGATTGCTTGTCTTACAACAGTAGCGTGTGTTGGTAATTTACTGAACCGCATCTTTTGGACTGAGAAGTTCTAAATGTCATAAATACACCTGAATAGTGTATTGATACGTTGTATGTGGGTGTTGGTTTACTTTCAGTTTGTTTGGTGTGTGGGTACATCAGGGTGTCCTTAAGTAAGTTAGATGCTGTCTCAGGTTGGGGGTTTCATTAATTTTCTTTTGGAATACTTGTTGTGTTGGAATTCCGTCCAGCTTCACTAAAGCAGGAAATAAAAGCAAGTTTGACTTCTTTCTTTGAAGAACAGCTACACTCTCCTAATTCTGCGTGAAAGTTTGTTAGCATAGAGGGAACATGAGAATGAGCAAATGGATTTCTGCAAAAATTACCTAAAAGTAACAAGGAATATGAATATCTAATGGACTATACTGTAGTAGAATATTCATCTCAACTTCCTTTTACTTCAGGTGGTTATGCAGCAGCTTTTTTATCTGTTACAAAGCTCAAAAAACTTCTAGTCATAATTTTGTCAGAGATATTCTTTATGGTCAAACCCTACAAGGCATATTTGAAGTGGAAAAAGAAATTATTCTTCTAACTTTCTAGATGTAAACATTTTGGAAGCTCCAGCTTCATGGTGAAGAGTGTGTGAATCACTTTGAAACTACTTTGAAAGTTTCATAGAAAGTTTGGTTATTTATCTCATTCCACCATAGACATATATGGTGTCATTATGTCTGTTCTTTCATATTTCAATTTTTGTCCCAGGGTTTTGCTAGGATGGGTTCAGCAATTGGATGTGAGAAAAGTCAAGACTGGGGATCTGCTGGTTTTGGAGGTGTATTTAAGGTGGACTGGATCCGAAAAGAAAGCATTCCTTTTCAGTTTGCACACCATTTGCTCAACCCATGGAATGACAGTAAGAAAGTGCAGATAAGTAGAGATGGCCAGGTAATGTTACTCTCTTCTGAAGTTTTCTTTATTTGGTAAAATGTATTTATTGTTTTTTTTATTTCCTTGTTCAGCCTTGACATTTATTTCCACTTGTTTGTGTATCTGCTAATCTGAATTCACAGTTCATTAGTGTATTGTACCTTCAGCTAATGCAGAATTACTGCTGAAGTAATCTTTGATAAAATCAAGTTTCTTGCTTATGTGTTAAAAATATTATTTAAAGGTGGATGCTTCCAAACAGAAGTTGTTGGGTTTGGTTTTTAGTTTGTAATTTAGTTCTGGAGGTTTGTTCCCTGTTTGGTTGAGTTGTTCTCTTAGATAATCTGTTACACCCAAATAACTGTTCAAAATTATTGGTTTTTTTCTGTAAAGCCTGAAGAGACTCCTGAGTTTTAAGGTAGAGTGAAGCTTAGGACAGTTCTTGTACTTTTTACAGCTCTAAAAATGCAACTACAAAAAGCCAAAGAATTGGTACAAAATTCTGTGTGGCAGTTTCTTCTCTCTCCCCACCCCCTCCCTGAACATCTCCTTGAAGATTCAAGAGCTAAAGTTTTTGTATCACTTTCTCTCCTTCAAATCCTCTCTCCAGCTATAAGAAACTGGAGGAAAGGAGAAGTACAAGGAAAGGAGGCCCACTGTATTTCCTGTGACCTCTCTTTCCATATTCTCCACCACACTTGATGGAATTCAACTTAAAAGATGTGGAAAATAATGATCTCTAGTTAGTAAGTGACTGATCTGTGGGAGGTGCAAAATGTCTGGTGCATCTGTTCTTGTGTATGGTGGTAGGGTGTTCACTGGGAATTGTCTTTGTGAGAACTGACAACTCACTGTCAATGAAAACACCCCAAACAGCCTGTAGGCCAGGATGGCTTGTGAAAGTTTTTATCTCCTGCTGAGCCCTAGTAAGAAAACTTTGCTCTGCTGGGAGTTCTAATGTTTGTCCCAATAGCAAAAGAGATGACCTCTTCTAGAAAGGTTGAAAGCAATAACCAGCAACCTCCTGTAACAATTCAGTAATGAATAGTTTCTGTATGCTCAGCAGTAGCAGTGCATGTAACTTCCTTGATTTCCTGATCATTCCTAGGAGCTGGAACCACAAGTTGGAGAGCAGTTGCTGCAGCTTTGGGACCGTATTCCTTTGGCAGGAAAAAAACTGACTGAGCATGCCAAGTAATGTGACAGAGGTAGTTTTCCATGCATTGCTTGCTCATTTTGTGGTAGAGGAAAAGCCATGTACATACAGTGTATCACCATGGTACTGTCTTTCCTTTATAGCTTGTGGAAGAACAAGTACACCCAGTACTAAATATTCTATTAATTTTGATTTTTTTCAGCTGGTTTAGGGTGTTGAAACATCAGCCATGAGAACCAGCAGCATATCTACAATAAAGATAAGGAAGAAGGTGACGCAACAACCTCTTGACATTCTTCCTCATGCTGGGCAGCTAGAAGTGGAAAAATAAGAGGGAATTGTGTTGTATTCAGTGTTTACTTGCCTGCCTATTTTTTGACTGAGCTGGTTTTTTTACAGTAGTGTGCAGTTGATACTTTAAAATACAGTTAAGTTGAAAACAAAGTTTGAAACAATGGACCTCCTGTAAGTTGTCTGTGGGTTTAAAATACCATAACAGACAGTTTAAGTATGCAGTTTACAGTTAAAGCTTTCTCAACCCAGTAAAAGGTATGAGAATGTAAATGTTAATTAATCAGTCTTGCAGTTCAGTTTAAAAAAATACTAACTCCAAATATGCTGAAAGGCTCCTTAAGTGTACTTCCACATCCACAGTGCGAGAGAGCAGAATATGTTCATACATATAACTAAGCAGCTGGAAATGTTAATTTTTAATTTATTTAAAGGTAATTATTTTTAATTCATTTAAATTTATTTTATTTTGGTTTTGTTTGTATTTAATTATTTATTATTGAATTTAATTATTTTAAATTAATTTAATTTAAATAGAAAAGAAGGAGCATGAGACTTTTGAGATTGGGTGCATCTGCTGATGTTTCCAGTTTCAGTTATTTTTAACTTTTAAGATGTGACTCACACCTTGTGAAGCTGAAACAGTCTTTCAGAGGCCTGTGGCCAGGTGGTACTTCAATAGTTGACTAATTTAGGCAGTTTTAGAAGATTTGTTTTTTCTTTAAAAAACAATAAAAATCATTACCAGTACAATTTCCTTGATCATTTAACATTGTCTTCATGCTTTCTTTCAAGTTGTTTCTTTTTCTTCCATGCCACTGCAGTGTTGGTTTATTTGGCTTTTTCTTAGTCCTTAACATACTGTACTGTAAGGCTGGTATAAATGTGTATGATCACTGTCAGCAGTGTTTGTGGTCATTCTTAGGTTAAACCAAGATTTTTTTCTGCTTCTGAGCCTCTGCCCGTTTCCTCTTGTCTGTTCAGGATACTACCCCATGCATTCATTTTGCATTCAGTGTGGTGACTTCCACACATGAACCATCAGTTTGACCTTTGCCAAGACTCGCTGGGTGCCTGTAAGGCTGGTATGCCCAAGAAATAGTTTCTCAAGACAGTGCATACAAAGGGAGGCATGAGGCTCTTCCTGCCTTTTACAGTACTTCCAGGCCTGTGCCCACACAGGAGTGTGGGGCAGTACTGCCGTGTACAGATATACAGGGCCCTGTGCGCTCCAGAGACAGAGCTGGTACAGAGAGGGAGCACGGGCAAGTGTAATGTTTGGTTAACCAGCCAAATGGTACTTCTGCAGCTTGATGGTAACAAACGGACAGTCCAGCCATGGAATTTGCATTCCACAAGGCCACTGGCCAGCGTAGGTTGCTTGTGTGGAGAAGAGATTGTACCCTGCTGCCCGCCTGACAAACATGGTCATGTAAGTCTTTGTATGCCCAGATGTTAGATGCAGCCCAGTCATGGTGGATTACATAATATTACCCAAGTAACTGTACTACTGACCTGTATTTTCTCACACACTGTATTTAGATGTGGACTGTTCATCCTTAAGCTGTTGGTCTGGTGTCTGTAACCATCTCCTTTTAACGGGGCTGCCTAAAGCCCTTACACTCTAGTAGCAGAAGTGGATTGCCACTTCCTGTGATGATACCAACAGTATCATCAGCCTTCAGAAGAACGCCAGCACTACAGCACAATTTTTAGAGACAGCCAACCTGCCTGATCATGACTGAATGTGATCATAATACCTGATCTGAAAACTAAAGCAGAATGAAGAGCAAGGAGCTGAATCTATCTGAAAAATAACAGGGCAGCAACAGCCAGCAATTCAACAGAATCCTTGCATTGATGACAGTAAAAGGGAGAAATGGCCCATCACCATCTCCTCAGCAACAGTAAAAATCCCACTTGGGAGATTTTTCTGTGTTAAATGACATACAAAAAAGCTAAGGAAATTAACACAGAGCCATCCCACACTTGGGAGACAGGAGAGTGCTAGGTCCTGTTCCTTGCTGCAGACAAGACCGTGGCAGCATGGACATGTGTGACATATGGGAAAAACTTTGGAAAAGAAAGGCCTTGTGAAATAATAGTTGAGGCCTTGCTACTTCAGCTGGTACAGCTAACAGCTAACTTGATAAGTACCCTTGAGAAAAGAATTGTAACAGTGAGAATTAGTTTGTATATCAATCTATTCTTGTGGGAAAACAATTTGGACCTGTGAGGAGAAAGATTCTACCTGTGTGAAAGATTGACTTTCCAGGAGATAAGAATATAAACATATGCAGAGAGGAATGTTTTCGATAGACAATACACTAGCCATTACCAATGAACTGAGGAAGCAAAAAGTTGTTAACCAATTAGAAGTAAATATGATGCCCTCAGAAAACCATACAAATATGATCCATGGAGAATAAAGATAGCCTGTGGTAGATAAAGAAACAGGAGTCCTTATCCGCCTTTGCTGTGACAGAGATGTCTTTGACAGTGCCTTCTGACCGTAACTAGAAATTTTGACCAGCACTGACAATCCAAGCCCAGTGTCTGAACACATTTGCAGCTTGTATGACTTCACACATGATAGCTATTCCACCAGCAAAACATCTGGCCCATGCTTTTGTAGAAGTGACTGTTGTTCAATGTAGTAAATGCTGGCGACCCCCACTGAAGGGAAGAATCATGCATCTGACTCCATGATATCAGAAGCCTAATTAATTACTTTATTATACAATATTACACTATACTATATTACACTACATCTAAACTGAAACTACACAAACACTCAACCAAATCTCGTGACTGTCTGCCAACAGTCCTGACACACATGTGGGATTCAATTGGTTAATGAATAAAACACACTAGAATCCAATTACCAATGCCCGTCAGGTGAACAATCTTCCACAATGCATTCCACTTGTGCACAAACACAGGGGCAACAACTGAAATAAGAATTGTTTCTTCTTTCTCTGAGGTTCCTTGCTGCAATTCACAGAAAATAGCCTTGGGAAGTTGTGCCTTGCTTTTCTCTGTGAAGAGAAATGGGGCCACAGTTGGACTCACCCACTGCCAGTAATTTCCACTTCAGTATATTTGGTCTTGGGATTTTTCATGTTCTCCATTCTCCCTGAGGGAAACAAAATACAAGTTGCTCACTTGAAAGGAGAGATCCCAGCTTCCAGGAGATAGAAGAGGCCAGCCCCACTGTCTGGGGCTCTCAAGGGAAGGCACGTTTGGGGAGAGACTGGCATTTAATGAAAGAAGGAATAAGGAAAGTTCTGGGAAAAGGGCAGAAACAAAAAAACAGCATAAGAAAATTACAAAATTACAAATCAAACAGTAAGCATACTAATAAAACAAAAAACACACTACAACAGCCTTACACTAAAGACAGCACCACCCACAACTGGCACTTACTGGCTAGGAATATTCAGGCTCCGGTGTGACCAGTGATGGAGGCTTGTGGTCATTTTGCTCCTCTTTGGCTTCTTTGGGAGCAGAGGAAGCCAGGGCAGAGACTGCAGTTGATTCTGTGATCTGTGGACAGACAGCAGTGTGAGGGACAGAAAGTACCTATCATTTATAACCTTTTTTCTATTCAGCACCTATTTCTATTCAGCTCTATTTCTACAACCAGCTCTACTAAGGACAAATCAGGAACTTTGATAGCAATGGGATTCTAAGTCACTGCAACTAAATTAAAATGGGCTAATTCAACAGAACTGCACATTTTTCTGAATTAGATGGGAAAATTGGATGATCTTCAGGGAGGACAAGGGCAGTCTGGAGGAACCACCAGCACCCCCAGACACATCCACTGATATGAGGAGGGGTGGACAGTTGTCATAGCCTTGGAGCTGGGATACCAGAAATCTCAACATGAAGAAGACAGCTGGGGAGGGGCTTGGGTGAGTTTTGCTTTATGAGTTCTTGTATTCCAAGAAGTCGCATGGCTGCATGTTTTTGTTTTCTTGACCTGTGTTTGGAGAGCCAAGTGTGCCAGCAGGCCAAGCAGACAAGGACCAAAAGACAAGAACCTGTCTGGATGCATCACTCTCTCTGCCAGAAATCCTCAGAGGAGATGGGAGAGACACTGTAGTGGCACCCAAGGGGCAGGCATATGTTAGCTTCACAAACACTGGGACAACGGTGGGGAATTTCTGGGGAGATCAAGCCGTTGCTGTGCCTCCTCCTGACAGCCCATGTCTTGAGCCTTTGGGGTTCCTTCCTCACCCCTCAGTGACACATCCTAACAAAAACTGGACAGGTTGTTTCTCAAATGCCGTAGGCATGTGCTTAATCCAAGTACAAAATACCTACAAATTAAAGGTAGGAAGGAGTAGCTGTCAGCTGGAGAGGGCTTTTGCTCAGATCCTTCTTTATCACAGTTTCCTCCAGTCTATTGTGGGGAAGGTGTCCTGGGTGAGACATGGCTGATGCAAAGCAACATCTTCTCTGCAGAGCTAAGGTGGCAACTTGGCAGTCAGCCGCTGTTAGAACCCACATCCATGGAGGAGAGAGTAACCCAGGCTCTTGTTAATAATCCCTTGGATTGGCTAAAAGTGAGTTGATAATGAATGAATGAATGCATGATTGGTGTCTGTAAATATATATAGTGTTTATTTTAGAACAATTTGGTTGCAGTGGAAAGCAGGTGTTTAGCCATTCCAGTTATTATGCTCTATAGTTGTATAGCAATATGACAACATAAAAATGTTACATAAGGAAATGTAAGAAAGAAAGAAAGAAACATTAAGAGAAACAGAAAAGAGGTTGAGCACTGGGAATGGTCAGGGCCTGGCACAGGGAATGTCCAGCAGATTTGCTGACCTGGAGGTCTGCAGCCTCCAGTTCAGCTCCTCTGCAGTAGCCATTACTCACCAAAGCTCACCACCTCCCTCAAGGGATGCAAACCTGGCCTTAGAAAGCACCCTGGCCCTGCCCAAATGACCAAGGTTCTGAGTCACTGATCATGAGTAGATAGTCCAGTCTCTCACAGTCACCACTCCAGGTCACCTTCTCTTGCCTCCAGAATTTCTGTTTTCAGCACCTTCAGATTTACCTCCAAACTCCCAAAAGAATCAAAACAACACACACCAAAATCTGTTCTTCCTCTTGGACATGGCTTAGTTCCAGCATCCTGGGGATTGAAAGCTGGCCCGGCAGGTGTGCCAGAGACATTCCCACAGCTTGGCTGGTGTGCACCAAGAGGACTCTCTTTTGCCATCATGATCATGTCCAGAAAGAAAGGTTGGTTACTGACCAGGCCGCTAAAGGGAGGACAGATGAGCAGGGATGCAGACACCGCCTAGGCCAGCAGCCCTTGGCAGCGGCTGCTCAAGCGCAGCCCACCAGGACTGTCTGTGCTGATAGGCCTGTGGGAGTGGTCAGTGGACAGGATTCAACCTGAATGACCTCCGTGAAACAGAGTTGTCCTGAGTTTGGAGCAAGTGAGCCCAGGAGCTGGTTCTGGAAATCACCAATCCAGCACCTGGAAAGCTTGTAGCAGCTGTGGCTATCCTGGAACAGACCATGCCTTGTACATCCAGTTAACAGTGTTTCTCCTAGAAATGTGGGATTTGTTCTAGGAAAAACTTTTGCTGGGGAAGAGGTACCAATGAGTGTTTGAGAGAGAGGAAAACTTACCATAATACAAGGAACCAGGTGTAAACCAGCTTGTTTACTTGTTTAATTTTTGTTTTATTAAGAAAGGGCATGGAGGGTGGGGACCATGGTTCACAAGCCATCAGTAGAGCATCAGCTCATCAGAGCTGAGTCCTGCACCCAGGGAGGAACAAGCCCTTGCACCAGGAGATGCTGGGGAAGAGCCAGCTGTAAAGCAGCCATGCAGACACCTGGGGTTTTGGTCAACCGAAGGCTGAGCAATTTGGAGCTGCTGAAGTGCTTCTGGGGCACTGACGGCATGCAGGGCTGCAAGAGGCAAAGCCTTGGCAGGAGGTGGAGGAAAATGAGCCTTGGCTTCAGTTGTGTCTGGGCTCTCCAGTGCAAAGTAGGCATTGTCCATCCTGGAAGTAAGTCCTGCTGGAGTGTCCCTCCTCAGTGTCTAGACTGGCTTTTCTTGAGCTCTAATTTTTTGTCAGTTGGAGGCAGTGCCAGCCGAATCAGCAGCACGGAGCTGTCCTGGCACAGATGGATACCGGGAGAAGGCAGGGTCTGGGCAAGTGGCACTAACTCAGCCCTGCCATCCTGCTTCCCATCCTTGCTGTCAGCAACTGGCCCATGTCCTTGCAGCAGGGCCAGGGTCCTGCTGTCCCAGGCCTGGAGCTGCTTTGGCTCCAGCTGGGCTCCCCCACAGCTTGGGGATACACGGCCATGGCCAGGTCCCACAGCAGAAGGAGCCACTTTCCTCATGACCACCACTCTGCTCTGCAGAAAGGTTCTCAGCAATGACGAGGTGGTGCTGAGCATGGCCATGGCTCTGAGCCATGGCCCAAAGGCCAGTGAGAGGCACCTTCTCCTCCAAGAGGAACTGGTGGTTGCCAAGCTGCAGTAAAACCTTCGGAGCTGTGCTCTGAAGGGCCTTTCCCCATCCCTGGCTCTGGGGCCAGGGTGCAGACACCCTGCACCAGTGTTATCCCAACATCAACAGGGCAGAATGCCAGGGCCCTGCCCCAGGGGGTGCCAGGAGGCCACCTGCCCCTCACTGCCTGCCTGTGCTCTCTGCAGCCAGGACAACAACGCCCAAAGCTCTGCCTGGCTCTGGACCAGCTATGGGTGCTGAGCAGCAGTGATGGAGAAAAAAGAGGAGGAGCAGCAGAAAGGCAGCAGTGAAGATGGCAGCTCCAACATCCTCACCTGTCCCACCAGCTCCTGTACTGTCACTTTTGGGTTGTCATGGCAGGGCAGGAGAGGTTTCTAGGCATGCACACATAATGCTGGAAATGACCTCTGCCCTCTATGCAGAACCTAGGCAGGGAGTGGATGGGGGCATTTGCATGTCCTGCATCCCCTGGTCACTCTTCGGGAAGGGTAAAAGCCTCTGCTTACCGCACACCAGGGGGAACCAAGGCTTGAGCAGAACCTATGTCCTGCCCCCACCATGGGGCTTCATCCTGTCCCCATGTCCTTCCTGCAGGGCTGGGCAGGTGCACATCTGCCCTCGGGCTGGGGAGCAGCCTGGCCTGCGCTCGCCTTTTTTGAGGCTCCCAGGTGCTGAAGGAGCTGTGGGTGGGCAACCTACAGGGGTAGTCTGGGGAGTGCTTCAGGAGCAGCCAGACAGAGGATGCTCAGGAGCAGCTATACAGGGGAACACCACTCTACAACTGGGGAGAGCTGCCGCTGCAGCTGAGGGCAGCTCTCAGACAGAGCTGCCTGACAAGAGAGGAGAGGTGGCTTGGGGCTCATGCAGCTCTCTCCCTCTTCACAGGACCAAGGGAGCCCAATTGACTCGTGTCCCATCACTCAAACCCCTGGGGAAGGAGCTGAGCCACTGCTGTGCCATGAGTGTGCCTCTACTCTGGGCTGAGCACTGCTCCTTCCGCCAAACCGCAGAGACATCACTGCTCATCTTCTTCTGCTTCTTTCTTGTCCTGAGGTGGAGGTTGAGCGCCAGGAGGCTGGAGAGGCTGATTAAGGACCTGGAAAATGTGAGAATGGCTGTCTTTCACCCACCTCTGGCTGTGCTGGGGTGCTGGGTCTCCTATGGCTAGGAGAGAGAAAGTGCCTGTGGGGCTACTCAGCAAGCAGAGGCTTTGGAGAGCCAGTGGCAGTGCTGGCTCGTCCTTGCTGCTGCCGCTGGCAGGAGTGCTGTTGTGTGGGGCAGAGAGGCCGGCGGGCCAGAGGCTGCCAGCTGTGTGCCACGCTCAGGCTGCTGGGGCTGGCTGGCAGCTGGCTGTTGGCCCTTTGTGCTGCGGGGCTGCTCTGCCAGTGCAGCTGGCTGCTTGCAGGCTGACCCCCAGCAAGGTCCTGCCATGGCCCCATCCAACAAGGGAGGACAACCTGGCTCACTTCCTGGGTGAGTTTGGGAAGCAAAGGCAAACCTCCTGCTCTGGCCCAGCTGCGCTCACTTGCACCCCGAGTGTGGCTGTGCAGCTGTGGCACCCTGAGGGGGGACATCCCCTGGATGGGCGAGGGCACCTGCTGGGCAGTGGCCTCTGCAGACAATTGTGCAGGGAGAAGGGAGCCTGCACTGCTGCCCATAGCTTGGAAAAAGGCAGCGCCAGGGCTGGGGTGAATTGTCTTGGCACCATGCCAGGTCTCAGGAGCCCGGTCAAGTTATATAATGAAGATAATTCTACAATGACTTACATTTTAGTTATAAAATTATAACCAATATTAATTAAAACTATAAGGCCAGCTGTTAGCCACTACAACGCGTGGATAATCCCGAGCTGGAGTAAATAATGACAGCGACAGAGAGGAGAAAAAGAAAGCAGCAGGGCATGATCCGCTTTTAGCCTGGTGCAGCCTCCTAAGCACAACAGATTTTTCATGTTCTGTCACGCATGCATAGTCAGCCCTTTTAGCCCTTCTCCAGGAACTTGAGTTGAGCTTGGGGACTGAGCTCAAGTCTCTAGGCAGAGCAGGAAGCTGGCTCAGGGCACTGGTGCTCCACATCTTCAGGACCTTTTCTTCTAATCACAACTTTCCTTTCACAAGTCGGAATGTCTGAGGCAAAACACGCTTTAGTCTGGTCCTCTACACCGAGCTATGTGAGGTTTTCTAAAAGTTTCAAAGATTTGCTCTGTGCCTAAAGTATTTGTGCAAGGCTCTTACTGTCCTCAGGCATGCACAGCAAGTGGAAGCTCAAAATGGGTTTTGAAAGTGGAAAAAATTAAGCATGCAGGTGTCCAGCACAATGTGCCAGTGACCATTCCTGCAGGGAGCTGCTGCAGATAAAGCCCTTCTCCATGCTCACCTTGCTCACAACAGTAGGATTTTGCACCTAAACTTTTCATAAAACAGATCAAATGGACACAGATCCTTTTCGCTCTATGCAATGAACACAATACTGACTTCTAAGACACCTTACATCTGCTACATATCCCTCGATCTGCTTCACAAGGTTCTGGCTTCAATGTACCACACCTGAAATATTTCTACACTAATGCATGCAACATGAGGAGCAAACAAGAGGAGCTCGATGGTTTGGCCCAGTCCCAGAGATCTGACATTGTTGGTATACATGAAACCTTGTCGGATGAGTCCTGTGGCTGGAGTGCCCTGTTGAAGGCTCTTCAGGAAGGAAGGCAGGGCAGAAGAAGTGGAGGGATGGCACTGTATGTAATGAAATATTTAGAATGTATGGGGTTCACAACTGGCAATGGTACAGCTGAGAGTCTCTGGGTAAGAATTAAGGGGCAAACAGATAATATAGATGCCATTGTGGGTGTCTACCTGTTATGAATAAAAAGTTATCTATTTTTTTTAAGGTTGCAGAGTTAAAACAAGTTGAACCAGTTGCTGTTAAGTTAGCTTCATGTTGCAGCTACCTATTGTTGAAAGTTCTTCTTCAATTGCCTGTTAATGGTTGGTGATTAGCCATTGTCCCCCTGATGCTTGCCAGGGAGTGACACCAGACCCTGCAGGTAGCAAGGCAGGGGAGTGGCATCAGAGCCAGTATGCAGATGAGAATGCATTTCACCAAATCTTGCAGTTTTCCAGGAAAACCCCTAAAAACAATGAGCCAACACAGAATTAAGAGACCTGAGTGATGTCTAAGGATGAGGAACTTAATCCAGTACCTGCTAAGATCCTTTTTACTTCTCACCCTCACCTAAAAAGATGTTAACTAAAGAAAGGACGTGAAATGTTAAACCAAAAAAGCGGAATCTCCTAATCTCCCGTGAGGACGGAAGCCCCAGCCCTGCCTGCAGACCAGCGGACACAGCTGAATCATCCTCCTCCTCCTCCGTGCCACTTCTGGGAGCAGCGGCGGCATGGGCGTGACCCGTCCATTTCTCCCCACCTGAGCTGATTCTTTTTAATAAAGGTATTAAAAAGGAGAAAGATCTCCTGCCCCATTTATTTATTTCATACCCAGAACAATGATGCCCATGAATTATTATGAGATAATAAGTGCAGATAACCTAAGGGGAATAGCTTGAGAAACATGAAGGGAAAAGGAGAAATTTGAGGGGAGAAAATAGCAGGAAAAGTGAGGGGGAAAGTGTGAGAAACAAGAGGGGAAAAGGCCAAGTATCATGAGTGAAAAAAGGAGAGGAAACACACAGTGAAAAGTAAATATATTCCCCTGTAACGTTCTAAAACAAGGTGGTCTGGAGAGGGGGTTGTCCAAATTTCAACACCCTCTGTCACTTAAGGCAAAGAGTTTGCATTAACAAGAAAGGTCAGAAAACAGGCTTATATTTGTTATAAAAGTTTCCATTTCCTGCAATATTTTCTTAAAATAGGCACATCTTCATAGTAGGGGTACTGGGCTTCCACCATCTACTGATAAAATTAATTCCGTGGACAAACCGAAGCCCTGAAAAAAAGAATATACCAGAAAAAAAACCAAACCAAACCAAACCAAAACAAAACAAAAAAACCCACAAACAAACAAACAAACAAAAAAAAAAACCACCAAAAACTTAAGTATATGATATGTGCAACAATGAGAGAAGCAGTTAACAATGAAACTGCTTTATTGCAGAAGTTTAGTACTAAGTTCTGTAATCTTAGACTAAGTAATCCTAGGTTTTGAATAAATAAGCTACTGTTCAATATTAACATAAATAATCATAGAGAGACTAATCTTCAGTTTGAAATAAAAAAGCTGGAGTTCACAGATGTTATCTGGCTAAAGCAGATGACTGGTGCATGTTATATTTCTTTTTCTTGGGCCAGGTCTCATAAGCCCTCAGAAGAAATATAATACACACAAGGATAGCTCAGCTATTATTTTGGGGGCATAAAATAAGCAGGATGACTTCTGCTGCAATGTTAGATACAAAAAGGTTTAATAAAAGGCAAAATAACAAACAGAAAACCCGAGCCAGGTGCAGAGGTCTGCTCCTGGTAAAAACACCTCACAAAAGCACTTTAGCTCTTTTGTTCTCTTCTTTTTCTACCTGATAGGTCAGGCAAGACTTTTTGGCTTCTATCCAATTAGATGTCCTCTAGTTTTTGATGAAGCCCCTGAGGTCCTATGAGGTGGCTTTTCACCTAATCGTTGAGGGAAACTTCTGGGCTTCTTTCCTTTTTTTGGGGACAAAGGCTAGTTTTGCCACTCTGTCATTAGGGGGCACACTCCTACACCGCCAGGACTCCACTTGCTGCTTATCAAATTCAGATACTCATTCCTGAATATGGGACAGCTTTTTGTGGAGAGACTGCTACCTACTCTTCACTTCAGAGCAGCTGGAGCTACTCTATGAAGGAGAAATAAAAATTAGGGCAAGCAAACCTTTCTGCAGAGTTTAGAATTTCATGCCTTTTCCTTTAAAATAGCCTTGAGCCAGACTCAGCAGTTACCACACCTTGCAGATGGGGTGTCACACATACCTGTTGTAGCTGCTAATAATCCGCTAGAAGTCAATATAGCAACATTTTAATGAAAAACCCCCCCGTGAAGACAATATGAAGAACATTTTACTACCACAAGAAAATGCTAACTTATGTAAAATACGAAAAATACACTCAGTTTGACTCTAGAGATTTTCTTGTCTGTGAGCCACCGCTTTTCTGGGAGGTTTGCAAAAATTCCCAGCTCCCAGCATCACTCAGGATCTGAAATTAAGCCTCTCAATAGGCAACAGAAGAAGCACATGCTCTAAGACTTTGCTTGGGACATCTCTCACCTTGCTGTGTGTTCACAGACAGCTCAGACAGTGTTTTCAAGCAGGGTTTTGCAAAAATCAGACCCAGACCAAGCAGCATCTCAGCATATATGACAATTCCACAAAGTTTCCCTTTGTCTCACTGAGCAGTGCTAGGGAATTTAAAATACTCTTGCTCACAAATACATTTGCAACATGGCCAAAACAGAAATTAACACCATCCAAAAAGCCTCAGGGTGCACACAGAATTAAAGATGTGGAATGATTGTCTCCAAACCAGAGAAGCCCAGGCTGGACAGGCAGAGTATCAGGTTTTTAACAACCCTCTCTGCTAAAATCATGGTGAGAATCAGCCACCTAGAAGATGAGTAAGTGGCGGCTGTAGGTTGAGTTTTGTGCTTAAAACACTGAGAGGGAGAGTGTCAGGAAACATTTGGGGTTACAGCTGCTGGTTTCTGGTACTTCCAATTTCCTCCTCTCTCTGTGTATCGGCACTCCTCCGCTCGCCAGGATGCTGAGGCAGTCAGCAAAGCCTGGGCCAGTCTGGCTCTTCTGGGTATGTGATGGTTACTCCATCTCAGACACTGATCCTAGTCAATCTTTTAACTCCACCTCAATGGAATTTCATAGATAAAGGCACCGAAGAGTCTGCATGTGCTGGTAATGTGGGCTCGGGGAAGAGGTCAGAGAGAGATGGAATACAGCCTTCAAAGTTTTATCTTTCTTTACCTGATAAGCTTTGGAGCCTGCAGTCAGAGACTTCTATTGTTCACTAAACCATCCACAATTCTTTTTGATCTAGTCTACCAGGACATGTAAATTCCAGTATTCTTCATACTCTACACTGAAGTCATCCTTGTAGTGCTGGTGTTGCTCCAAGGAGATGATGGCTACATATTATAATCTCTATCTATGTAGGGACAACTTAATTAGTTATATTTACTTTTGAAAATTCATCTGCAATACACTTTTGGCAGGGACTGCATTTATGGAGTTTTGAGCTACATTTATGTCAAACAGCAAAGCAGAGTTAATGATAAAATTTCTTTCTTCTAGTGAACAGCAGTTACATCACTGGCCATTCTATTGAGGCACTTGCAATACAGCCCTAAAAACAAACTTGAAATAAGCCTGAAACCACAACAAAAACCCAAGCCACCACGTCAGCTCCTAAGGAGAGCAAAACTCATTAATGTTGAAAGCCATTGACGTATAAAGATCTTTTCTCATTCCCTTCAAGAACTACAGGAGGCCTGACTGCCCCTTGCTGATGTCACTGTTCTGACAGACGGTGTGAGCAATTTCCAGTGTTTCACTACACATACACAAAGAATTCTCCCTCATCTCCTGCACTGCAAATGCAACAAGGGGATGCAGCACCACCGCTGCAGCTCGCCCTGTGCAACTGCACTGCAGGAAGGGAGGACCCGTCCAGGCCTTACCCACCTCGGTGTCCATCTCAGCTCTGAGCCTTGGAGGCCCAACAAAACCTTCTCAAACTCATCCTTTCAACACTGGAAAGATGGGAGCTAAAGTCTTTACAAACAACTTGATGGGGTGAAGGTCTTGAAGAGAAACGAGTGTTTATGTCTTTGAAATGGGTCTTAATTTGACTACAGTTTGAACTCCTGAACTTTAGGGTAACAGAACAAATGGGTCCACTCAGAGTCTATTGCAGAGGCCAGACAGCCTGAACTTCTGAACTTTGGAGGAAAATGACAGGTTTAACATGTGCTGCAGTGGCGAGGGGGTGGTAGGGTGCCACGACCTTACTGAAGAGTATCCTGAGAAGGACGGCTCAGGGGCACAAGCATGTCCTTCTCTCAGCCCAGCATGCAATGTATGCCTTTGGCTTTCTTCTTCTGGGCAACATGGAGAAAGAGACAAGAGCTGTGTATGGTGTTCCACAGAGTAGCAGCCCTTATTAAGAGCAGAGCCCTGTCTCAAGAGAGCCAGGGACAGAAACTCTCGGAACCGAGCAAAATGGGGATTATATAGGTAAGGTGAGGGGGTGGGACAAAACTGGTAACCAGTGGAGTAAGGGCTCAAGGGTGGAGCTCAGGGCAGTCCATAATAAAGGGAAGGACCAATGAATAATTGAGGATCAACACAAAGTTGCAAAGATCTCTGGGGGCAGTATTTGCTCACCCTAACTACAAAGTCAGTGGCTCAGGGGTTGGCCCTCCAGGGGAAGACAGCAGCGTTTTCTCTGACTGGAGCTCAGGTCCCCACAAATCCCCCTCCTTTATTTAATAAAAAGGTTTACCCAAGAGACCTTGTGAGTAACTTCATAAAACAGCTGAACATACATAAGAAAATAAAAACAATTAAAAGGACCCAAATATCGCCCACCAGGGGTCTATGTACAAATCACAAACGGGACAGGACTGCTAGGAATGTGCCTTGAGCAGCTTCATTTTCCAGCATCACTCTCATTACATGGTTATGACAATGGGAAGATGCCAGCAGCTCACATCCCCAGCAGCAGACAAAGAACTTAATGTTACAACTTACTTTAAAAGTTTTTTGACCAATCACACAAAGCAAAAGCACACTGACAGTAGTTCTATCCAACCACTAGAATCACATGTACCTTTTCTTAAAAAAATGATGGCTTATTTTGAATACAATACCTGCTTGTAAGCCTTAAAACGCAATGCACAGAGCTCCATTATTAAGCTTAGAACTTCCTGATATCTCACTAGATATACTTTTCTGCAGCTTAGGGAGTTATTCTAGACAAGTGTTAAAACACAGACCATTGTTCTATTTGTCCTTACTTTTCCACTTCTTACATAATTTTTCTGCTGACTTATCTTATGGCTACTACTTTGCTCTAATCACAGTTCAGCTGTCTCTGAGGCCTGCCTTTCACAGCTTTCCCAAAACCCTCTGATTTTATGGATTCCCACACTCCAGCAGTAAAGAAACCCACAAGTCCCTCCAAGCCAAATCAAAATATGACAGAACCTCCACGGAAAATAAAGCTGTTTTCTAGGAACTGCACAGAAAAATGTCTCCAAGTTTATTCGCTTAAAAGCCTGGGTAAATCCAGGCTCATAATCATGACACCCAAGAATTTACCGCCAGAGTGAACACACTCGGCCGAGGCGGCGAGGGACGGGCGGCGAGGGGCCGGGGGCATGGGGCGGTCCGGGAACAGGCGGCCATCCCGAGAGAGGGAGGAGTGAGCGGGAGTGGGTAGAGATGCTGGGAGGAGGGCAGAACTCTGGGAGAGGGGAGGAATCCTGGAAGAGGGAGCAGTCACGGGGGAGAAGCGGGAGAGTCCGAGAGAAAGGGGAGCTCTCGGGAAAGAGAGGAGGAGGCAGGGATACAGGGTAGACTTCGGGAGAGGAGAGACCCTGGGAGCTCCCGGAAGCAGAGAGCGAGCCCGGGAGCCGGGGAGATCCCGGCAAAGGGGTGAGCCAGGGAGAGGGGGAAGAGGCTGGGAGGGGGGAAGAGTCCAAGAGAGGGGAGATCCCGGGAACGGGGATAGAGCCCTGGGAGAAGGGGAAGAGCCATGATTGAGAACATTCTGAAGAAAGGCTCATAGACCCACATTTGAATGCAGTTGCTGTGGGTTTGATAAATGGAATCTATCTGCTTTTATGCCATGATTCTCTTGAAGGTTTGTATTGTAGGAGTTTTTTTCCATGCAGGCGTGCATGCAAAATTTTGGGATCTAAGATAAAGTCCTTTTATAAGGGATATGGAAGAGACTAGCCTTGGGTAAGCAATAGGTCAGTGAGAGACAGCTACGCCATTATTCCTGAGAGAACAGCTCTGCAACACAGGTGTGAGCCAGGGCTCACATGCAGTAGAACCAGAACTTGGGCAGGATCAGTTAGAAGGTACCGAAGTGAGAAGGGTCTAATCCTTTGGTGCAGTATTGTATGGACTTTGGGATCACTTCTCCATTCCAAACGGCTTCCCCTTCAGTCGGAAGAGGCTCCCATCTCTTCCAAAAATTGCCTACTGAAATTCTTTTGCTCCCTTCCAAATCAGTTCTCTAGCACAACCCTTGAAGCACGGACAGATGACTTTGACTAATTCTAGTAGAAAAGAAGGGTATTTATTGCAGTGCTGATACGTGTGAAATAGTTTCCAAAGACATGTGCAAGGAGTTGCAGACTCCCGCTCTCTGTTGATACAGAAAAGGTTTGACATATTCACACGGTTTCTAAGGACACATAATTATTACCTGCCCTCTTCGACTTACAATCAGCTGAATATCTATTATAGCTGTGCAATTGTACTCCCTTAACTGGGTCAGTGGGATTTTGAAATGAGGGAGTGGTTGTATGGGAGGAAGAAAGTCATCTTCCTCATGGTGAACTCTTTACCCATGGGCAGTTGGCAAGACCTTTTGACTTGCTGGTCACAGTCCATCCAAGCCTCTCCTAACTGTTTAATTATTCTTAAGGCAAGGTATTTCTATGGTCTCTGCTCCTTCACAATTGCTTCATCTATCCCTGTCACTCCTAGCTTTATGTTGCTAACATATTTAGTACTCTAAGTAAGGTACATGCTTTTGGCTAGCTATATTACTAACTTATCTTCTTAACTAAATTTAAAATCTTAACTAAAATATGCAATCTACTGCTATCCCAATAAAATTCCAAGCTGGCCCCTTGACTCATCTGCAATTTTGTTCTGCTTTCTGTGTCCAGCAAGGCTCTCCTTCTGCCAAAGAGATTGCACTTGGGGATACAAATCCAAGTTGCAGGAACTCAAACGCTCTCGAGTCAAAGCTGAAAGCCTATAAACCACACAGTGTATTTGGGCTGCCCCATTCTTCCTTTGGTTTTTCCTGCAAATGCCACTGCCCTTTCTGCCCCAAATAGAGGTACCACAGATGACAAAAAACAGACCTGTGGGCCATATTCCAAAGGCAGTGTGGTCTGGAGTGGATGAATGAAGAAGAGCCTTCCCCACTTTCACACCATGTCAAAGACACTGTAAATGTGACTTTCTACCTTGAACAAATAACAGACAATTCAGAAGGAAATACTGAGCTTATTCACAGACTGAGAAGGAAGGAAATTTCAAGGCAAGTTATGGTTTCAGAAACTTTATTCATATTCAATCCTACTCTACACTCCTATTAGACAATCTTACCCTAACCCTAACCCTAACCCTAACTCTTGTCCTAACCCTAACCTTAGTCCTAACCCTAGTCCTAACCCTAGTCCTAGCCCTAACCCTAACCCTAACTCTAACCCTAGTCTTAACCCTAACCCTAGTCCTAACCTACAATCGTACTATAAACTGGTTGAGGAGTAAATGGTCCTGATGTGATTAGCACTTTCTTGTCTCCTTCCTCTTCTTCACTGAAACAATCAGTGGCACCAGGCTGGACGCAGGCTCAGCAAATGTTACAAATGGATGCTGCCCAAAGGAAAAAAGAAAATCAACAAAAATCAATGAACCATGACTTTCCAAGCTCAGTGCTTCACAGGATTCCTCTGGCTCCTAGAAAGATCCAGAAAGAGGACCAGTGGGACCATCTGCACCTCCATCTTTATGTGCAGGACATTGCCATCACAGGCAAACCTGGCCCAGAATCCCACTCATCCATGTATTCTGGTTGCTTCATCTTGCTGGGATTTTTGCTCTGCCAGTGCTCTAGAAATGGTGCTTTCTGTCCCTGGGGTTTCTTCCTCTCAGGAAACTCGAACGACTCACACAGATCCCTGCCTTTGAAAGACAGGCACTGTGCTAATTTCCACAGGGAGACAGAGCAGTGTCTACCTTTCCATGCCTGCCCCTCCTGTGCTGGACAGCACCTTTCTTCCCAGCAGGGACAGCCCAGTGGCACTGGGTGCTGCAGTTCCCTCTCTGCCACACAAGCTGGCAGTAACCCTGGGGCAGTTGCTGTCTGCCTGAGCGTGCCAGGCAGCAGATGGGGCTGGGACAAGTCCCTCTCAGCTGTCCCTGTTTGTGTGCCAGAAACCTCTAAGGCTGTGGTGGGGGCACAAACCAGGGCCCCTCAGAGGCTCACAGTGAGGCCTCCACAGCCCCTGCTGCCCACAAGCAAATCTCTGACCACTCAGCCAGGCCTGGCTTCCTTGGGTTCCTGCACCACCTTTTCACGTCTCTGTACCCTGCATTGCTCTCCTTCAGTTCTTTTGCCATTAGATAAAATGGAGCACACCACCAAATTACAAAACAGGGCAACAGAAACAGAGGACAGAGTGCCTCTCTTCTGAGGACAGGCTGAAAGACCTAGAGTTATTCAGCCTGGAGGAGAACAGGCTCCAGGGAGACTTCATTGCTATGTTCCAGTATTTCAAAGAGGATTCTCAGGAAGTAGGCGACACCTTTTTTAACAGTTGCAATAGGACATGAGATAATATTTATAATATATAATGGGGATTGAGTCAGATTAGGTCTAAGGAAGATCTTGTTTACTTGGAGCATGATGCAACCCTGGCACAGGTTGCCCTTAGAGCTTGTAGGTGCCCCAGCCCTGGGCAGGGATGGGGCAAACAGTCCAGGTCAGGTGGGAAAGGACTCTGAGCAACCTGATCTCTTTAAAGATGTCCCTGCTTATTGCAGGACACTTGCACCAGATGACCTTTACAGGGCCCTGCCAGCCCAGCCCAGTCCAGGATTCCTCACCGTTTTCATGTGAAGAGCAGCAAAAGTGGAGGTGAGGAGGAAGGGGGCCCATCTGATGCCTTGGACTTCAGGGGAGGAGGAGCCCATCCCTCACACCCTGTTTCACCTGCAGCCCCTTTGCATTTTACCTGCAGGAGCTCCTTGGCAGACCAGCGCCGCTCCTCGTCTGTCTGCAGGCAGCAGCTCAGGAAGTCACGCAGGCAAGGTGAGAACAGGTTGGGCTGCTGCAGCTTTGGTATCCCTCGTATGGCTATCAGGAGTTGAGGCTGGGGGAAAAGGAAACAGGAAGCTCCACCTCTTCTTTCCCATCTGTAACTGCTCTCCCTGAGCCCATTGTTTAAGCTCCATTCTGCAGTGGCAGTTTCTGCCCTGGCAGAGACCCAGAGATGCCTTTCCTTTACCAACCAAAAACCCAAACCCCGATGCAGCCACAGCTTTACCAACATGCAGCAGACCTTGCCTTAGCAGCTGATTTCATTGACTGACTACTCAGTGGAAACTACATCACCAAAAGAGTGTTTTGTTTCTCTGAAGATTCACACCAGCCTGACAGGCTATTTGGAACGGGAAGTTTGCTCTATCTATACTATTTCCAAGGATTATTACATGAAAATAATCTCTGCCATGCTTGTTGGTCCCTTAAGCACAGCTGCCATAAAACAAAAATCATCAAGTTTTTTTTTTTTTCTCCTCTTGGAAAAAATGCAGGTGCAGAATCCATCTAAAATAGACAGCAATAACTATGGAAAGAGGCCTTGGAGTCTCCATGAAAATGCCTGCCCCAATAGTAACAGCTCTGTGCTGGTGGCACTGAAACAGATGGTGACCAAAGAGACTTTGTTACTTTCTTCTTCAATCCAGAGGAAAATTTCCTTCACTTTTCCCACCCCACCAGATGTCACAAAGAGGGTTTTATCCTGTCCCTCTGCAGCTGAGCTCAGCCACAGGACATGGTGGGGAGCTGGAGTCCTCACTGCCATTGGAACTGTGCAGCCCAGGGATGGCCCTGCTCCTGTGCTAAAGAAACACTGCACCGGCATCAACTGCCCACGTTGGATCCCAGCCCAGCACCTGGCTGCAACTCACCAACTTGTTAAAGTACCAAGAAACAGCCAAGGGTTTGGCATACAATTCTAACTGCAGTCAGGGAAAAACACATGTTAAACTTATCCAGGCCACCCACACACATGACTGAACAATGTAGAGATGAGTTCAAAGCCTGAAATTTTTGAAGATGACAGGATTTGGAAAAGATGCTACAGTATGGAGGAAAATTGATGTGCTTTGGTTAATAAAGGGAAAAGCAAGCAGAACTGCTTGGGCATTGCTCTGTTATTTTTTTCTCCTTTTTCTTTTTCGTTTTATTTTTCTTTTTTTTTCTTTTTCTTTTTTCCCTTTTCCTTTTCTTTTCCTTTTTTTTTCTTTTAATTTTCTCTTCCTTTTCCTCTTCCTTTCCCTTTTTCTCTTACTTTTCCTTTTTTTCCTTTTCCTCTTCCTTTTCAATTTCCTTTTTTCTTTTTCTATAAAATTGAGACTAGGACAATTCAATCTCCATTTTGAAGGATATTTATCACACATCCAACCATTCCACTGACCAAAAAGTTCCAATTAGGAAACTAAGCAAAAGAATTCCCCACTTTTAGTCTAAGAATGTGCTGTTTAATCTCCTGGAGAACTGCCACACTTGGTTTCCTTGGGGCTTTAGCCAAGGAAGTACGGAATTGGCCACTTCCAAAAAAACCCAGGTTTTTTAACACTGCTCACAGCAGTGGCCTTTATTCCCCTGAAGCTTTAGATTGTAGTTTCCTCCCTCTGGAAGGGACACACACAAATCAATGCCACTGTTGACTGCTTGTGGTTCCTTGTCATACCTCTGTGCATGTTGCAACTGTGCTGTCAGCCCACAGCAGAGTCCCTGCAGTGCCAACAGCACAATTTCTGGGGAGCTGGCAGTCACTCAAAGCAGCCCCTCACCCACTTCCCTGCAACGCTGCACCTGACAAAGAATATACTGACCCAGCTTAACAGAGCCGTCGGTTCTGAGAAGGATGTTGCAGCTCTTCACTTCTAGGTGGATCACGTGGTTTGAGTGAAGAAAATCCAGTCCTTGCAGGCACTGAGAGAGAAAACAGAAACGGGAGAGCAAAAATTACTGCTGTGATTTCATCATACAAGGAAGGAAACAGCTCTAAAACATTCCCTTTCCCCAGGGGAATGGGGAGTAATGGCAGAACACAGTGCCTTTGAGAGGAAGAGCTTGCTGCTGCAACACTTGCAGAGCAGGACCTTTCTGAGGAAAGGCATGTCAGCTTTTGAAAGAGCAACAGCACCTGCTGTTGTAGACTGTCCCCTGCACACCAGCCAGGATGACTGCTGCTGCAGTGGATGTGGTCTCTCCAAACAAGGGTTTGCCAAGAAAGAAAAAGTCCCTCCTTTTGCTGTGAGTGGATCACTTTTGCATGGGAGGCTGCATGACAAAGGTTTTATTGCCAGCTTCAGCACAGGTTTGGAAGTATCACATCAGTCACCTTCCTGAAGCAAACACTGTTTTTTGTGACTACTATCCTTTTCAGCTGAGGACTGTGAGAAATGAGTCTCTTTTTCTTTGTTAGTTTCAAATCCTGCCACCAGCGCCTTTGCTTTTAGAGGCAAGGAATGCAGTGCAGACAGAGGCTTGAGCTAAAGGTTTAGGGAGGCAAGATGGAGAGCAGCAAATACAAATACAAGAGAGAGAATAAGAATACAACAGCAGGAGAGAGTACAGGAACACTGTACAGTAGAGTACAGTGAGTGTGCAGGGGCACCAGCAAGCAGTTCCCTTGAGATGCTTTTGCTTGCCCATAGCATAGCAGCAAGACAGAAACAAAGCATTATGCATGAAATCACTCCAGTTCCAAGCCCCTGTTTCCCAAACAATCCTGCCCAAGCCCTCTGAAGCACAGGTGGGATCCCTGACCTCCCGACTGACAACTGCAATCTCTCTTTCAGACATGTGAGTCTCATTGATGACATCGCTCAGAGTGCCTCCGTCCATGTACTCCATAACCAGCCAGAGTTCCTCACCCAGAAGGTAGCTGAAAGAAGAAAACAAGGCCATGAAGATAAACATGATGGCTACATTGCTGTTTGGAAACAACAACGGTTGTTTCTGGGTGCCTTTGTGATGAGGACAGAATCAAAGGAATAGACATTCCCTCTCGGCTCTGCATTGTTTGCAATCTGTTCAGTCTCAAGGAGAAAGGCACAGCTGTGAAAAAGGAGATGTCTTAGATGGTCTGCAAGTGAAAAGTGCAGTTTAGTAAAAGCCCAGATAAAAAACCTGTCAGGCATGGTGTTTCTGGAAATAAGCAACTAGTCTTCCTGGCATGAACAGCAATGGAAAAGGGACAACAATCCAAGGGAAATCCTCTACAGGGTGGTTTATCATAACTTAAAAGGTGCTGAGAAAAATTTGAAAAAATTAAGCTTCAAAAGAATGTGGAGGCAGGGAACTTACAGGGTATTGAATTGGTAAGATAGGGCTGATCCAGTTTTTGAAAAATTTTCAAACTGTGTTTGCCAGGGTAGATTAATGCAGACAAAATGCACTCTTCCCATCCACTGGAGATTAGTAGAGAAATAATAATTAACCAATAATTACCAGCTCTATTTTCTGCCAGTGACCAAAGTGGGTTTTTAACTTTGGATACTTGCAGCATGTAAACAAACATTGCAGGGATAAAACAACAACCACTCACCTCTTTAAATAATCCACAATATTTGGGTGCTTATTAATTTTCATGACCATGAGATCATTAAAGGTTACTTTCCTTCTGATCAGTCCTTGAAGATTGATTTTCCTTATGGCCACCTAAAATGATGTTGAAAATCAGTAACAGTAAAAGCTGGTGTCATGAGAACAACTTCTCACATGGAGTAAGTGATTTTGCAAGGACACAGCTGAGCTGTGCCAAACTGCCTTGTGATTAGGCACTGCAGTAATGAGGAACTGACATTCCAACAGCCCATTTCTCTGCTCCCTTGGGGGCCAGTTATACCACACTCTGCTGCTTTGTATGGGATTCAGAAGAAGTAATCCAGGCCTTAATACTCTGTGGATACTTCTTGGGCTATGGGCAGGGCTTAGGGCTTTTAGGGACACCTTGCAGATCTCTCCCTACATGCAGTTCGCAAGTGCAGCACTGCAGGTGGCTAAGGAACTACCAGTAACTTTCAGATGTATTTGCTGGCAGCCAGAAATGAGAATTCAGGACTCTGAAGCTGTAGCCCCAAAGGGCAGTGAGGTGCTCTAAGGCACCACCTTTGTTTTAGCAATGGAGAGCGAGCGAGCGCATCCTTCTCTGAAAGGAACTGCTGCCCTCCGTGCCTTCCTTCTGGCAGCTGGGGAGGACAAAGTCCCAAATGTATTTTGCAGGCTGGCACCAGTCTGTGCTTCTTGTGCCTTTTCAGCACAGCTCTACCCAAAGCTCCAGCCCCAGCTGCTCACAGCAGAGGGGAAAGCCCCTCAAGAGCAGCAGAGTCTGCTGCGGCTCTTGACATTTACCTCTCCTCCTGTGGCAGTGTCAAGTGCTCTAACCACATCTCCAAAAGTCCTAGAAAAAAAACAGCAGCAAAGAAAGGAGAAGCCATTTAGATCTTGCAGTGAAAGCCAGCCCACACAGGAGATCTCAGCTGTAAATGCGTAAGACCTGCAGGACACTGGAAACATGGAGGAGTCTTTGACAATGTCTTCTGACCACACTTACAAATTCTGATCAGCACTGACAATCTAAGCCCAGTTGGTAGCTTGTCTGAATTCACACACGATAGCTATTCCACCAGCAAAAAACCTGGTGCATAGTTTTGTAAAATTAACATTGCTTGGACTCACCCACTGCCAATATATTCCAGTTTAGTGTATTTCATAATGGGATTTTCCATATCCACCATTCTCCCTGAGGGAAACAAAATGCAAGATGCTCACTTGAAAGCAGAGATCCCACTTTCTAGGGGATACAAAAGGCAGTCCCACTGTCTGGGGCTCTGAGCCCTCCCTTTGTGGACAGCTGGCTAACAAAAACAGGAACAGGAACAACAACAAGAAAACAGATGTTCTGCAGCACAAGTGGCTGGCACAGAGACTGATTTTCTAGCGTCCTTTGAAGAAACAGACCTCTTGACAGCAGACACACAGGGAAGCACAGGGACATAGATTCAGAGGAGACAGAGACCAGAAGAGAACAGATACCAAAGCAAGTAAGTTTGTAATCTAGAAACATTAAGGAGACCTTGAACTAATAGTGCCTTGGTTTTCTTGGGAAAAAAACACTGTGAGATTCAACAAAAGGTTTCCTACTTGCTAAGATTAAATGTACCTTGACATCTAGAATCAATTCCTTTGAACTGATGCCAATTTCAAAAGAGGAGGAATATTGCCAAGTGTTCCCATCTTTTCCACCTTGCAGCAGTTTACCAGAAGAATGCCTCTGTGTTTGTAAAGCAGAGCAGCTTGTGCTATTACCAATCCCAACAGGACTTTCAGCATCAGGACCCTCACCCTTTTATGAGTAGGCTGAGCTCAAAGATGCCTTTGCCCGTGCCCCATGTAAAGAACCACACTGTTTCTCTTCACCCTGACAGCGCGGATCAGTCACTCCCATTGCACTCGCCCTCTCGGCACCGCACACATCCCCATCTTCCCAACTCGGCACGGCGGGCACGGGCAGAGAGGACAGCAGTGCTCCTGAGGCGCCAGTGTGACAGACAGCTGCCCAGAGGAGATGCTGACCCTCTCGTGAGTCCAGGCTGTGCAACACTGAAGCCGGCCTGGGTGAGGGGCTGCTTCCTCAGGCACCTCCGTGCTGCAGTGGCTGGGCAGCAGCAGGACTCTCCCAGCTAAGGAAGGCTCCAGCCTCTGCAGTCCCACCAGCCCTCAGGGACAGGGCAGCTACCACAAGAAGGCTGGCAAAGCCCAAGCAGGAGCACTGACAAGCAGTGGGAAGAAGGCACAGGCAGCCTGAGCCCAATACAAGCTTTTGCCCCCATACAGGACACAACAGGATGGGCTTTGACATCAGACACAGCAAGGTGCAGATCAATGCCCTTCTTGTCCCAACAGGTGATGGTGTCTACAGAATCCACTGGGCTCTGCTCTCAGCCCCACCAGGTCTTATCTGAGAGCACAGCACTGGCAGCTGCTATGGGCAAGAAGCAGATTCATTGGGTTGCGCTGCAGAATCACAAAGGGCTTGATGTGTTCTCCTACAGACTGATCTGAGCAGGGCTTGGGCCAATGGCTAGCATTTAAGCAGTCACAGCCTTCTGCTGATCCAGGAACAGTCCCTGCTTCTGTCTTCGCAGAGAGGGAAGTCCAGTCTAAACTGCCCTCAGAGGCAGCAGGAACACCCAGGTGCTCTCTTGCTGCCTCAGAGCACTGCCAGCACTTCCTGTGGGCAGTCCTAAATGTCCTTGTGACACCAAACAGAGGAGGACCCTTTGGTACAGCTATGTTGTCACATGCACACAATACACTGTCACTCAGACAAGAAAGACACCAGACGTACTCCATTGCTCCAGGGAGTCATCCTCGATCTCCTGTTGCTGAGCAGCAGCTGGGTCAGCACAGGAGGTGAACCAAGTGCCCCAGCTCCACTTCTCTGGCTGGAGAGCAAAGGCTCCTTGGGACGGCGCTGCTGCTGCTGCTGTAGCAGCTTCAGTGACAAAGCCAGTGCAGATCTGAGACAAGAAATGAGTTTGTGTCAGGAAGGTGGCTGGAAAAGATTGCCCTGAGATCCCATTTCAAATGCAAGCCCTTAGGAAAGCTGCTGTCAGCCACATGCAGAGCTCTTCAACTGGTTTAGATGTCCACTTGTGAAACCAAATGGTCAAAACCAAAGGCTGGTTTAACTTGAGTTCATAGCCAGTTTCATGTTCTGAAGGAAGACTGCAGCAATGACAGCTCCACTTCCTCCCAAGGACTCCTTTCTCCCCCCTTAGGCCTGCAGATGCATTGCAGCTCCTCGTTCTAATGTTCTACCTCCTGTGCAATTCTCTTTTCCTGCACCATCCTCGGGATGTGCTTATCCTGCAGCATCTCTGGTTGGTACGGTTCCTGGGCCTCACACCAGCCTCGGGACTCTTGGTCTCCTCCCATTTGCTGGAACTCTTTGCAGGCTGCCAGGTAGGATGGCGACTCTTCCACCTCAAGTCAAAGAGAACAAAGCAATCAGAGACTACAGCTTGTCCCTGCCAGCCAGGAGTCACCGACTGTGAGGAAAGGGAAAGAACAGGACAGGAGCAGATTCACAAGGATTACAGACAGCTTGTTGCTCCTCTGATTCAAAATATGAATGACCGTGTTTGTAGCAGGCCCAGGGCCTGCAATGGCTCCTTGGCAGTCAGAAGCCTGAGCTAAGAAATGCCAAGTCATGATGACTGGGCCTTAGAAGCCCCTCTCTTCTTCCTTCGGACCCTGCTTATCTCTCTGTAAGCCTGTAGGTCACTTTCCCCTGACCCTTACTATTGGACAATTTCCAAAACCCCTGTAAGGTATATAAACCCCAAATTCAGCATGGTTTGGCAGAAGAAGCTGTCACTGAGAACCTTTGTAGACCAATAAAGAATTCTTTAGAACCTCATATAGCCTTCTCCTCTCTCTCCCTGCGTCTGCTGCAGCACCTAGAAAGCTAAAGAGCTGAAATCACAAAGAGCTGATAATCACTAAGAGCTGATATCACTTAAGCTTGCTTAGGTTGCCTGCGGCTGGGAGCTGCTTGGAAACTTGGACGCTGTGCTGAGCACCACTGAGCTATCCTGGCCAAGACAGCCTACCTGGCATAGCCCGGCTGGAAGCCGCCCCCAATACATGTTCACCTGCAAAAATACCTCAAGAAACAAGGTGACCTGGAAGAAGTCACCAGGACTTCTTTTGCATGACTTCTGATCAAGATGTCAAAGGACTAATCCCACTGTCCAAGTAAACATCTGAGATTCAGCAGACCAGGAAGTGTCCTTCAGAGCAGCTGTGATAGAGGCCTCAGCAGGATGGCACTCAGAGGCATCACCCCACCCTCCTGCCTCTTGGCAGAGGAAAGGCAAGGATAGCAGAAAGCACCAGTTTGGTGACTGCACAGGCTATTGCTATTTCACTCACTTGCTTTTCTAAAGCCTTTTTCTCTTGAAGGAGGAGTTTAATTTTCTTTCTGATGATTTTAATTCTTTCTTCTGTCCTCTTCTCCCTTGCCTTGATCCTAGCCTCAGTTTCTTGCAGCTCTGCCTGCAGCTGTTTCTCAATGTTCTGTAAACAACAAAAGAGAGGATGTTTCATGAGTGGAGTGGCTGCCACTCTTTCACTCACTTGGCTTTGATGATCGCCCCTCTGTTGGTGGAGATTCTTCTTCTCTTGGATGCTTCTCATGTCTTCCTTGTTCCTCCTCTTCACTGCCATGATGGCACTCTGAGATTCGGGCAGCTCTGCTTGTGGCTCTGCCTTGATGTTCTGTACACACAAATGCAGAGCAAGTGACTGGGAGCTGCCATCAGGCTCAGCTTTTTCCCCTTACAGCCTCAAAATCACATCTATTCAGCCATTTCTTTCTGCTTCCCTACCCACATCTGCTTCCAATGTAATCCTCCCTCCTGTCCAAGTGCTGATCTCTGCAGATTTCAAGCTCTGTGCTTTCAGTGCCTGTGGGACTCCTGGCCTCCTCAGTCCCAAGAACTCTGTTTTATGCCCCTCTTCCTGCCCTTCCCTCTGTCACCTGGCCAGTCAGGCTTACCTGGCCATTCTCCTGGGGCTCTTCCACCTGCTGCCTGGGCTGCTCTTCCTGCTCTTGGGCTGGGAACAGCTCAACTCTAACAGCCTCTCAGGCAGCTGACAGGGAAGGCGTGGCATTTCTCAAGGCTCTGGTGAGGGCCTCCCTCTGCTTCTGCCTTGTCCTCTTTGTCTTTAGGTGAGCTTTGCACGCCCAACTGCTTTGGAGCAGAGCCACGAAGATTCAGATAGATAGATGGATAAATAGATAGATAGACAGACCTCACTTTTATAATCTCTCTCTTACTATACTTTCTATTGCTACACACATCAGCACTCAGTAGCCAGTGCCCTGATCAGCAGCAATCCTGAACCTGCTCTCCTGTTGCTTCAAAAAAACGACAGACTCGGGGAATCTGGAGCATGTAGGTCCTTATGGAAAGTGATCTGACCCAGAGCATTGCACTGGGAACTGCACTCTGTGCTTGGGCAAGTTCTTCTCTTGGATTTGACCACGGTGACTGTGGTGAGAAATGGCTGTAATGAGAAATGCAGCCCAGCCCCTCCAAGCTCCTCTGATCTCTGAGGACCATCTGCAATGCAAGGGCATTGTTTTCCTGCTCACTTCCCAAACACAACACACACTGATTCCTGGGCTGCCAAAGACACAGGAGCTGTTAACATGAAAGTGATGTACAAGCCCTACTGGCTGGCCTGGCACCAAAACAGCTCCTTCTGCACCAATGCTCCTCATCCAAACTATGTGTTCTTGTGCAAAAATACTGCATCTTCCAGAACTGACTCCTTGCAAACTAAAATTCTTAGAGAATCTCTGACAGTGCTGGAAGAAGGCTGAAAAGGTTGAAAAAAAGTTTCTTTGCTGCCTGGGGAAAGAGAAATTACACAGGGCTCCTCCTTCTAGCAGACAAACCAACAAAATTCTAAAGTGTCGCCCACTCCAGTGTGCAAATAGATGCAGTGAGGGGATGTTTGACAGGACAGCAGCCCTTGTGGCTAAAGCACGGTCATGTAGGGATTGATGGAAGTCTGCCTGAAGGCCCCTGACGAGCCTCCCGTTGTCCAGGCTAAAGCTCCCTCAGCCCCTCCTCTCTGGGCTTGTTGCTCCCCACCCTTGCCCAGCTCCCGTGTCCTCCTGTGCACCGGCTCCAGCCCCTCCATGACTTGCTGCTGCACAGGGGCCCACAGCTGCACACAGCATTCACTCCAGCTGTGGCCGCAGCGCGGCCCAGCGCAGGCCAACGCTCACTGCCCTGCTCCTGCTCCCCTCTGCTGCTGGCACAGGCCACCATGCCCTTGGCCTTCCTGGCCACCCAGCCACAGGCTGCCTCACGTTCAGCTGCTCTGGACCGGCAGCAGCCCTGGCTCCTTTTGGCCCACACAGCTCCCCAGATACGTTTGTAGAGTTTCCCATTTGACTTCAAATACAGCATCCACCATTTCAAGATGTACATCCTGGTTTTAGCATTACAAGACAGCACTCAAGGACTTGCAGCTTTGCTACCACTCCGGACTCCAACTCAGTTTTCAAATGCAGATTTCTAAGCAGACTACGCAACAGAAAGTATCAATAGACACATGCAGGCTCTGTTTTTTGCCTGTGAAGAACAGTTCAGAACTTTGCAGTTTGTTTCTTTTGCCACAAAAGACAAGAGTGGCTCCCCACAACTTCATGGACAACACAATCATCTCCTTACAGCTTATCAAAAGCCAAAAATCAGGCAGACTCAGCAGACCTGTCTGCTCTGCTACTGACTGCTCTGCCTGAAGAGGCAAAAGAGCAACCTAACAACAAAGCCACCAAAATCCCTGACTTCAAGCAGCAACTCTACATCCCCAGTGTGTCTTTGAAATACTCCCAAGTAAGCACACCCAAGAAATCTGTGGGGACAAAGCACCACAACGAGATTGTGTGGTGAGATCAACATTTTTTGTGCCTGCAGCTTCTTGGCCATTCTGTGGAGGGGGACAGGTCTCTCCATGCCACAGTGTCCCCTGTGTATCTGACAAGGCTGAGCACAGTGTCTTTGACATGCTCCCTGCTCTGGGAACAGAGAGCCTTCATGCTTCAGGCTGGTCCCTATGAGAATGCCTGGAAGCTGGGGCCTAAACATGACAGATCAAAGCCCATTTTCCAGCTGTCACAGGTTGGGGGCAATTACTAGATCCTGTCAGGATTCCAGCACGCAGCATCCTCAGTCAGCAACAGCAAGCGCTGGCTGGTCAGAAACTTGCAGCTCTGCCTTGCACTAAAGACAGCATCACCCACAACTGGAACTTACTGGCTTGGAATATTCAGGCTCTGGTGTCAGCACTGATGGAGGCTTGTGGTCATATTTCTCATTTGGGTGCTCTTTAGCTTCTTCTCTGGGAGCAGAGGGAGCCAGGGCAGAAACTGCTGTTGATTCTGTGACCTGTGGATAGACAGCAGTGTGAGGGACAGAAAGTATCTATCATTTATAACCTTTTTTCTACTCAGCTCTATTTCTACAACCAGCTCTCCTAAGAACAAATCAGGAACTTTGATAGCAATGAGATTCTAAGTCACTGCAACTAAATTAAAATGGGCTAATTCAACAGAACTGCACATTTTTCTGAATTAGAAATTCTGCCCTGGCTACTATCAAGAAGCAACATCCTCTCTGCAAATCTGGGTGTTTAGTTATTTTAAAGACCTGAAATGGAAAATTAGGAAATAGCCAGCAATGCCTTTGTTATTTGTGCTGCAGGCATGGAAATAGATTTTCTTTCAGCCTACCCAGCTGGCCCTCTACACTCTACTGCCACAAGGCCAAGCTCACAGCTTGCTCCACGATTCTTAAACATGAGAAACATCAAATGTTCCTTTCTGACTCACCTCATCATCAGCACCTCTCAATACATGCTTCAGGTGACCTGTAGTGGGCAAGGAAAATGAACCAGATGCTGTGAGAAAACTGCCTGGGCTGGTGAATCCCACAGAAGAGAACAAGTCAACCCAAACAGAAAGTATTTTTCTTTCTCAACATCCCTCCAGGAGCCATAGTTGTTTCACACAGCCAGCAAGAGAACAGGACAATATTCTTTGTTTTGCCAACACTTTGTCCTGTTTAGCCAGCAAATGACTAGAAACTTGATCAAGAAGATGCAAATCTTCTTCTTTAACACTCAATGCTTCTGTTCTGTACAATAGATAAAGCAGCTTTTGTTCTCTTGTCTTTCAGGTACTTTTTTTAAAAAAGAAGTTGCATGCACTAATTCCAATTAAGTTGCTAAAAACAGTCGCCCAGAAAAGCTCCCCCAAAATCCCCCTGAGATCTGACAGTTCTATTGTGAAACAGCACAGCAGCAGCTCTGGGGTTCAGGAGCAGACACTCACTGGTTTGGAGTTTACACTTCACTGCAAAGGGAATCACTATTTTAGCACTCAGTCAAGGGCCAAGAAAGACAGTCAAATCCTTTCTTGACAAAATTTGGAATAAAAGAAGCTTTCCCTTAATTCTGGGAACAACCACACAGTCTTTAGAAGGTCTTCTGAGAAGGCCTCCCAGTCTGCATTTTGGGAGTTGTCCTGCTTGATCCAGCAAACTGAGGAAATTACAGACCCTGCTGCCTCAGATAATCCCATGGATGGAAGAGAATCCCTGTAGGTTCCCTTGCAAATGCTGCCCCTGTGGCTACAGACACCGTCCTTATACCTGAATGTGTCAACAGGAACTTTACCAAAACAGTGGCTCCTAATGCTCTTTCTAAATCAACTCAGTCACCAAGAAAGAGCAGGAAGACATACAAAAGTCATTGGTTAGGTTACACCCAGGGAAAACCTCTACTTACAAAGGAAAACAAAGCATGGGAAACCAGACCAAGAAAATGGCCCCAAGCATTGCACAGAACCAGGAGAGAACGCACTATTGGCATAACAGCTGAAGTAATTCCTAACAAATCACTCCATATATTTGTATGTTTATTGGATGTTCCCAGGGCTGCTCTGTATGTACATCTCTTCCTCTGCTCTGCCTTTAGTCCCCTTTGGAAGCAGTCAAACTGGCAGCATCTGCCCACCAGCAGCAGCTGCTCCAGGCTGGGAACGTGACTGGAGGTGCTGATTTCCAGAGGCTTCTGTGTGCGAGGTGAAGGCAAGGCAGGAGCGGGTTGAACGGTGCTGGCGCTGCTGCTGCTCTGTGCCAGGGAGCCCCGGCTGGGCAGGGCACGGTGCCCACTGCACTGCGGGCTCTTTCTCCTGCCACAGCTGGGCACACCTGGCAACAAGACATGGCACCTTGTGGGAAACCAAGGGCTTTGTGGGGCACTGCTCTGCACACACTCAGGACACCTGCAGCAAAGAGCTCTGGAGCCTAAAAAGATAAAGCAGAGGGGAACAGCTGGAAAAGATTTCATTTCAACCACTCTTTATGCTTCAATAGAAATTACCAAAATGAAAGTTACCAAGCAGGGCTTGATCCACAATGCCAGCTCAGTGTTAGAAAAGAGGTATTACTTTACTTCAGTGCTGGTTGCATGAGGAATCACTTCCTTGAAACATGCACACCCATGCGTTAGTATCCATGGAACTAAGACATATTCATTACTTTGCTCAAACTCACAGTCTAAACATTCCCACAAAGTATGTGACATGTTTAAAACACTTCCCCAAAATTACTGACATTTAGAGTAGGGGCCTCTTGAGGGTCTCTGGTGGTCATCTGGTGAACATTCCATTCCTCAAATTCTCCTTCCATGGTTAAGAGCCATCTTCTCCTTGAATGCATTGTAGCTACCTCCACAGTAGGCCTACTGTCTTTATTCTCAAGGCTAAGATATCCACTTGCACACATTAAACACTGGTGTGAGGGAATGCACAACTAAGCACTGTCTATTAAAGCTGAAGGAATTCATAATTTGTTGCAGGTAAACACTTCCCCAACATCTCTCACTCCTCCTATGGGAATCAAACACAAGCATTTTGTGATCACTGAGCCTAAGGCCGCCTCCAACCCTCCTGTCACCCACCAACCCTTCTCTCTTCACAAGCAACAGGTCCAGCAGTGCCTTCCCTCACTGGCTCAGTCACCATCTGTGTCAGAAGTTCTCTGTCACACACTCCAGGAACATCCTGGACTGTTTGCTCTCCGCTGCACTCTGTTGCCAGCAGACATCCCCACCCTATTCCATACCCCTTGCAGAACCCAGCACCTACTATCCATGGGCACCTGGGAAGGGAAGGCAGTCACACAAGAGAGGCACCAGCAGCATTGGGCAAGAACCAAAACCCTCTTGCGTCACAGCTGCTGGCCTGTATCTGACACAGCTCTGACTGCCCCACTCCTCATGGGCTTTTGGCTGGAAATGCAATTGCACTTTCTGCCTCATGTAGAAATACCAGGGCTGTGCAAACAACGGCCAGTAGGCCATATCCCAAAGGCACTGCAGCATGGGGTTGATGAAGGAAGAAGACCCTTCCCCAATTCCTAACCATACCAAAACCACCATAATTGGGACTTTCCCTCTTGCAAAACCTATGGACAATTCAGAAAGTGAATGTAGAGCTTATTCACAGGGTGACAAGGAAGGGAATCTTCCAATGGAGTTGAAGTTTGGTAGAGTTTTTATTCTGAGTCCTACTCAGGCTGTTGATTTGAAAATTTGTTTTAAAATGTTTTTTAAAAGGCTGTGCAGTCTTATGGTTTTGTTCTAATACCAAAATGGCTACATGAAATATTCTGGCATTTTAATTACATCCAAACTGATTAGTCTGTAAAAGATTTCCTGCAGAATAACTGCTAAATAAGAAATGAAAAGGTAGTCTGTGGACTGCTGACTTTGCAAATTTCTACTAAACTTAGCAGTCAATGAGGCATTTTTAGTTAGATCATAGAGCAAATTAATTCCTATGGATTACTTGATTTGTATAGACCTGTTGATTTTAAATTAAAACTGCCAGCATGTACTAAGTAGAAATCTGAATACTCACTCCTATGAGTTCTGAATTATTAGATACTCATTGTTCACCATATTAACAAAATTAATATTCTGGCTATTTTTTTACTTATAGTCATCTCTTCTACACTCTTTGTAACACCAGAAATAGAATTTGTAGCAATATGAACCATGGGTTGGTAGAGCAATGCAGAAGGCTCCTATGTCAGCACTAAATGTTCACAGTTACCATGGCATCACTTCTTGCTTTTAATTCCAAGCTACAGCTCACTTCCTGCAGTATAGATTCACACTTGTAGTCTGATTTTGCAGTTGGTTCTTACTTCCCTGGGCAGAAAAAAAAATCATGCTTGGATCTCAAATCAAAGTAAAATGAGGAGAGAGTCAGGTTCTGGATAGGTATAGCAAGAACTAAGAGATTTTTTTGCAAATATGTTGAAAAGTTGTTTGTACATACTTCAAAAATGGCAGATGAAAGACTTGCACTCTAACTTGCAAGCTGAGGTTTGACTGTTCTTTCTGGACTGATTTCTTGAGGCCAGACACTGAACTTAATCAGTAAGAAAAGCAAAACCATAGGAGTAGTTTGGAGAATATAGTAAATTATTCTGGCATGACGCTTTTTGCCTAAAAGTTCTGGCCATCATCTGATTGGAGTAATTAGAGGAGATAGAAGCAATCATACTGTGCCTGTGCACACAATTCCTTCCCAGGAGTAATCCATGAAGAAACGCTGACAAATCCACACCAGCAGCTGTTGTCACACAGTCATGAAGCAGAGAATATGTATTTCTGCTACACTTGGACAGCTGAAGACTCTTCTGCTGAGCTGATTTTAGTCACTGCTCACCACAGATGAGACTTTATGGTCAGTCTCCAGCAAGTCAGGGCAGTTAATATTCTGCCTAAATGAAGTTAGCAATACATAGACCATGGAGCCTGAGGGAGGCCAACAACTGTGGGAGATTTAATTTCTTTCCATATCTTTCTTTTTACTAATTTATTGCAGTCTATTATTTAAATAATTGAAACTTTTGGCATACTATTGGCTGGAAGGTTGGTCAATCTTCCATTCATGACTCCTCTGAAAGCATCACCCCAGTTTTTTTATCAGTAACTCTTCCATCATCATGGCTCACACAGCATTTCCTGCCGCTCTGGGGCTCCTGGTCAGTGCGGGGATGTGGGGTCAGGGAAAGGCACCAGGAGAAGGAGGAGAAAGCTGTGTGCAGAAACTGTGCCAGAGAAAGAGACATTTGTTTCCTATTATTTGACTGAGTGGCTGCAGGAACCTTGCTAGCACTGCTGGTGGGGTGGGCAGAGTTTGGGGCCCAGGATCCCTCCTCTTCATGGGACACCAGGGTGTACTTGGTAAGCAGCCCCTGTCCCAGCCAGGAGCACAGGTTCTGTGACTTCTGCCCTGGGCAGAGGGCCCTGCCACTGTCATGACCTTCTGCCGTGGGTCCTCTGGGGTAGGTCCTGCTCTGCAGGGGTGGGCACATGTGGGGGATGGCTGTAATGGAGAGTGACTTCCAGTGTGGTATGTTGGTCTTCCACACTGGAGCCAACAGGGCTTTTGGAAGGAGTCTCCTCTTGTGAGCTGCTGGAGTTGGAGCTGGCACTGGCCACAGAGCCGTTGTTTTCATCCCAGACAGGACCAGAGCACAGCAGCCTCTGGGCCTCCTCTCTGTACTGGCCCACAATGACATTGAGGAGGCCATGGACCAGAGGTTTGGTATGTATGTTGAGGAGAAGCTGCAGTACTGGCACCAAGATTTTGCCAACTTGACCACAGGCACAGAGGGCATGCAGGATGCTGCTCTATGAATTCTTTAACCAGCCATCTCTGGTCGTGGCATATTTGCTCCAGCTTCTGGTACAGCCAGGGCCACCTAGCCACCACCTTTGGTCCAGTAGATGACATTGGTCTTTGAAAAATTTGGGCCACACCTTGGGCAGGAGGCCACCCACAGGCTCTGGTCCTGCAGCCCCCTGCTCAGCTGAGGACAGTGTTCCCTGTGGGGAAGATGGAGCAGCCATCACAGGGTGATGGGGGCTGTTTTCAGTGAGGTGGTCAGGCTCTTTCCCTGTTGGACTCTAGCAATTGTTTGGGGGAGTGCTGGCAAATTGTATGTAGTCCTGTTCATCCTATTCAGAAAACCTGACAGCTTCTACCCTTTTGCAGAGTGGGCATGCTGGATTTCTCTTTGCCCACTGCAGGATGCAGCCCAGGCAGAACTGGTGGTGACAGGGCAGAGAAAAATTCATATCCTTCTGAGTGACCTCGCACATGGGGTAGCTCCATTCTGTCCCAATGGCCATGTCTGCCTGTCGCAGCAGGAGGGAAGAACTGAGGACCATGAGCTGCTACAATTAGCAGTCTTCCTTGGCAAGAACCCAGGCTTGAGCCAGAGTGGTCCAGGCTCTGCCAGTGTCCAAATATAAGCAGAAAGGGATGTTGTATCATTCCTTAGTGACAGAGCTCCACAGCAGCCTCAAGAGGCACCTCAGACACTCAACAATCAAGGCAGCAACATGTGGGCAGGACAAAGATGGCAGTTAATGGCTGGAAGAGCATTCATAGACATATCCAGGACAAATTTCCCAGGAACTCTCCACAGCTCTGGGATCTGCCCATCAGCTCTGTCACAAGCTTCAGTAGAACAACCAAAGGACTAAAAAGCAGCTTCCAGCCACTTTTCCTACCATACTTCCTGGGTAGCTGGGTTGCTTGCAGTAAAACACTCTTTTTCTTCTCTTCCCCAATGCCCTGTGGATACTTGCAGCCAAAATAAAAAGCTCCTGACCCTCTGTGTGACATGATAATACAGTTTTTATATTTCCATGCTGGGATGAAAGAAAGCTGTCCTGTGGGTCAGGAGAGGCCAGGACCCACTTGGCCTTCCTGCAGGCTGAGGTAGTCCCAGCAGACAGAGCTGCTGGGATCAGCTCTGCTCACAGCCTGCAAAGCATGGCCAGCTATGGACACAGAGGGAAGGTTATCTCCTATACACCCTGCGCAGCTGATCTTGTAGCAGCTGCAAGGGGCCAGGCAATCTATTTCTTTGTGCATTTCTTAGGCTGTGCAGTGTTTGATCTGCCAGGGTTGAGACAGAGGGGCTAATGTCATTTGCCATGCCTAGAAGGGCTGGAAGACAGAAAAACAGACAATGTCAGACCACAGATCTGCTGAGTCCCTAGGAGCTCTCCTGCCATACTCAGGAGAGCCTTCCCATTCAGCTCTTCCCATGGCCAGGAGAGAGCAGGGGCTAATGAAATCAGCTAGAAGGTGCTGGCTACAAATGTCCCATACGCCCCTTAAATCTTTCTTCTGCCTGTACTGCATCTTGTCTGTGCAGGGAACAGACCTCTTAAAAGATGGGGCAGGAATTGAAGCTTCCTGGCTTTCTACTCCTCCCTGCTCAGCGCCAATTGACACCCCACTGCCCTCACTCACCGTCACAGATGATCTGGAACTCTTCCTGCCGTCGTTCCCTCATGTGCTGCCCGATGAGGCCTGGGAACACAGAGCCTGTTATGGCCCCAGTGACTCAGCTCCCCCACACCAGTGCTGCCAGCCCAGCCACATGCCCTCCTCCTCTGGCAGGGCTGAGCCCAGGACCTTCTAAGATTGTGAAACCCCAGGGTGAGAGAGGGTGGCAGCAGACCCAAGGGACTGAACCAGGGAGCCAGGGTCTAAAGTTACTGGGCTAAATCCTGTTGCCAGCACAGCAGCCAGGGCTGGGGCAAAGCTGCAGTGGGACGGGAGTGGCCCTGGGGCTGTGGCTCACCGATGAACCTGATGGCCATCTCTCTTATAGACTCCTGTGAACTCTGCAGGTATGCCAGGGACTGGTGCCAGTACTCGTCTGTTGTGTTTCTGTCCTCTGCCAGCTGGAGACAGTGGCAGGAAGAGAAGGGTTATGGTCAGCTTGTCCCTGTGCCCAGGACTGGGCTCTCCTGCTCAGACACTCCAGCAGCTGGATGATGCCAGAGTTTGAAGGGAGCCGAGGACTGAGTACTCCATAATGAACCTTGGTGCCAGTCTGCTGCCAAAGAACAGCTGGGCCAGGGCTTCACTGGCACCCTGGATTGTGGGGGAAGGAGTCTGGAAAAGAGTTTGTGAGTGGACAGGCTGACAGGAAGAAGCAGCATGTGGGATGCAGGCTGGTGGCAGTGGGTGCAGGAGTGGGCAGGGGCACAGCTATCAGTCCCACATGCCTTGGGTACTGGGGGCAGAGGGTTTGTTCAGGCTGTGTTTCGAGTTTTGGAACCATCCATACCAAGCACTCACTACATCTCCATAGCTGGTCTCTCTCCAGAAGTCGCTTGAACTTCCTCTTCTTCAGAAACTTGGTCGCTTGAAGCAGGGTTTCCAGAGAGGCCTAAAGAGCAGCAGAGACCAGGAGATGGTACCACAGCCCAGGGCAAGGATCTGTGTCCCTGCAGGCAAAGCCAGGAGGAGGCTGGAGAGCTGCAGTTTGTGAGTCACTAAAGCAGGAGGCAGCTTGGAATCCTCACCTTTGCCACATGCCGGTTCTCATCATACAGGTGGTAGAAGAGTGGAAGCAGACTCTGGCGCACACACATCTTCAGGGAATTTTTTCCCTCTTTCTTTAGGCAGACTATCATCTCTCGGAAGAGGCAAATGGAGAGAAGTTGCACATGGCTGGTGTCCTTGTGGAAAGGAAGTGGGCAAGACCTCAGCACTGGCAATTCCAGGCCCACCTGGAGAGGGGCCTGAAAATCCACAGGGCACAAATATTCCTGGCAGCACACAGCACCATGATAGAGGGTACAGTCTTACACTGTTGAAGAGTGGCCGGAGTGCCTCAGCCAGCTGCAGACCAATGGGGACAGCAATTGCCACTTTGTTGTCCTGCAGCATCTTGCTGAGCACAGAGAGGGTCAGCCCAACCAGCTCCCCATCCGCATCCTTCAGTAGTTCCATGAGGCTTTCAGGAAAGCTCTGCAACTTTCTGGCCTGTGTGGAACAGAAGGCTGTGTTGCAAAGCTATGGAAGGCTGCTCTAACAAAACTGTTCTGGTGTTGCAACTCCGTGCTGCAGCCTTGGGACCTAGAAGGCAGACATCTGCCCCAAAGGACTTGGGCAGCTGAATGGGGAGGCAGAAGTGTTGGGAGCAGCTGGCACAGCCCTCAGAGCCCAGCCACATTCTAGGTCCTGCATCACCCAGCATTCCCTACCCAGCCCCATGCTGCCAGCACATGTTCAGCCAGCTCTTCTCACCTTCCAGGGACTCTTGCAGAGCATGAGGAGGCCTCTGAGCACCAAGCGACGCATTTCTTTGCAGTCACTCTGCAGATGACTTGACATGAGCTGCAGGATGGTATCAACCATTTCCTCTTTCTCAAGGCATTGCAGGAACTGAAAGACACAGGTTGCATCATACAGTGACAGGGTTGCCAGCTAGTCGGACCCCAGCACCACACAGCGCAGGAGCAGGGTCCCAGGCAACCCAGCCCAAAGGCAGCAGAGGCTGTGCAGAGCCCCTGGGCTCCGTGTCCTGCACAGATCTCTCACCCACGTTGCTGTGCCCTCCAGCCCTCAGCAGCCTCAGATTCTTTGACCTTGAGAAGCCATCATGGAACAGTGAGGGCTGGCACCAGGGCAGCAAGAAGCAGAGGTGGAAGTGTCACCCCTGCAGCAAGGGGCCAAGGGCACAGAGCAGAGCCACTGCTCTGCCCCAGGTCCACTGATAGACTCCTCCCACAGCTGCAGCTGAAGGAGATAGTGTGTCAGGAGGCAGCTCAGCGAGGCAGAGCTTGCCATCAGGATCACCTCGACAAGGAATGCCATGGCAGGGACCCGCCAGCATGACTCCTCCCTGCTGAGCAGCACGACCAGGTAGTGTGCGATCATTTCACGGAAGGACCTGGAGACACGGTGCATCTCTCTGGCACAAGGAAGTAGGCAACATCAACCCTGAGCAAGGTGAGCAAGCCTCTCCTAACACTGACTCACATAGGCCTGGTCTTTCCATTCCACCATTCACCAAGAGAAAGGCAGTGCCCAGCATCAGCAAGCTACTTTTGGGTAAGACACTGTAAAAAGCCTCCAGGGAACCGTGTCCACCAGGCTCTGTCACTGCCCCTCAGTGCAACCTGCCCTGCCCCAGCAGGCTGCCCTCAGTGGGGCTGCGTGCACTGTTCGCCCTGCTCTGTGCCATCACCCCCGGGGCCCCAGGAGCAATGTTGATGCTTTGGGAGGTGGCTGCTCCTGTGCATCTGCTTCTCCCAGCCTTTTTGCCTGCTGGGCCATCCCTTGATGAAAGTGCGGGCTGCCCCATCTGCAGGGAAGAAATGACAGGGGCAGAGAGGAGAAGGAGATTCTCACCTGGCCAACAGACCCACTGCACAGGGGTGGGTGTCATTGTTGAGGAGTGTGTCCCAGCCTCTCTTACGTTCAACTGCCAAGACAACATCCTCGAGCCACAGACGGCAGAGCAGTGCTTTCACTGTAAGCACTGCAAACCTGTGTGCAGAGCAAAGCTCAGGTCACACAGCAAGCCCTGGCCCAAGGTCCATGGGCATGAGAGAGACAGAAAGACTGGGATGGAACACCTTTTGGGGTTGGTGGGAAAGTGCCCTCTCTTTTGCCATCTCCTCCAGAGTACATTGATGTATTCGGGCATCTGCTCTGTGCTGCAGAAAACTTGGACCAGAAGAGCCACAAAGAGGGAGGGGGCCACTATCGTTGCCTCTGGGGACAAGGGCAGATGGATGATCTCCCACAGTGCCTTGGTTGCCTGCAAAAAACAAAACACCCAGAGACCATGCTTGGGCATTGCTCTGGGTCATGCAGGCACCACCCTGGCTGCTCCTGAACCTGCCCCTAGCCCAGGCTTCCAGTGAACCTGAGGGAAGGAGATGCAAAGGTGAGGGAGTATGGAGAGCTGACTGAACAGTGACCCTGGGGACAAGAAAAGATGTGGGGAGAAACTCACAGCCAAGGCCAAGACTGTCTTTCTGTCCCCATCAGAGGTGCATGTGCTGTGCACTGGCCAGTCCTCCAGAATGCAGGGCAGCTCCGACAGCACCATCTTTGCAGTCCTGCTCGAGGAAACGAGCACTTTCCACATGGTCAGAGCAGCTCTGCAGGCCCAGAGCTTTCTGTCAGTGGGGTCTCATACACAATACTGTGGCCTAGGCAGCCACAGGCTGGCCCCCAGACCTGCCTCTGCCCACAGCCTCTTGCTGGCAGCACCCAGTGATCCTGTCCCTGCCAGTAGGCAGGTGGCCAGGAGGCAGAGTCTTGAGGGTAAGGGAGGAAGCGTGGGAGCAGGCTCTGTGACTGGCATGCCAGTGCTGGGAAATGAAGCAGATGGACGGTCCTGGAACTCTCCATCAGTCTGACAGCTTACATGGGATGGGGTCTACAGAGTGATGGGCTCTAAAGGCAGATGGGTTCCATACCTTTCACATGATGGCGCAGAGCACAGGAGGGTCACAACCACATCACGGGGGTGTGCATGGGTCAGGTCTAGAAGGGACTTGTCCAGTCTGTGCTCAGAAGACACATCCTTGTTGGACAAAAGCCACTCGTGAATGAACTTCACAATGGTTGGCACCTGGAGGAGACATGGAGGAAGAGCTGGATTGCTACCAGAGTGAGCCAAATGCACAGGTTCTGCAGAAAATTGCTTTGCTCCCCATCACACTGTGCTGCCCTAAGGAGCTTTTGGGTGCCCATCTGACCTGGCTTGTGGGAGCACACAACCCACAGAGGCTCAAGCCCTGGCCATAGCTACTTACATGCTTAAGATTGGAGGTTTCCGTCTGTGCAAGCAAATCCAGGACAGCAGCACAAGCCTCAGCATTATAGGAGTCAGAGTGTACCATGCCCTCGATGGCTGCAAGGGTGGTCTCTTCCCGTTCATCATTCTTGACGTATTTCCAAAATTTCTACAGAAGGAAGAGCCAAGAAGAGAGAGTTGTCCCCAGTGGTGGTGCTCAGATGTACAGCAAGAGGACCAGGCAGGGATGCCTGTGGGTACCTGAGCTCTATGTCTGAAACGCCTTTGGGTGAACTTCTGGTCTTCTGTCAGGTCCTCAGCTGGGTCTGGCAAAGACCAGGCACAATCAGAGCTAAGGAGCTGTGGGAAAGGCTGGAGAACACAGCTGAGCCTCCCTGAAACCACGCTCCAGGCAGGCCCAGCACAGGGAGGCTCAGTGAATGGAGCACGACTGCCATGGTGCATCAGCCCCATCCCCTCTTCCCCCTTCTCCCTGGGGATGTCCACAGGGGATGGGATGGGGCCAGGATGGCTACAATCACTGGCTCTGCAACCCAGCTCTGCCACTCACCTGCCTGCACCGGCTGGAACTTCTCCATCTTTTCAGGAGGCCACTTTGGGGCAGCCCCAGGGCCTTCCTCTTCCTCCTCCTTCACCCAGGCCTGCCCAGGAACACTGGAGCGTTTCCCTCTGCCATCCTGCCGCCTGGCCTTGAGGGCTCTGGACATGGGGGCAGGAGAAATCTACAGAAAACACAGGGTCAGCAAGGAGGAAGGTGGCTGCTCGGGGGATCCTCACAGAGTTCTGTGCTGCTTCATCGTGTCCTGTCACATCCTTCAGGCACTGTGGGTGTTGCTGCCAGCACCCATTTCATGGTGGGTAGTTAAAGACCCTGTGACACACTGCCACGTGGCATCCCATCAGCAGCATCTATGTCACAGTATGTCACAAATGGCCCTGAAACCACAAGTGCCCTGGTGCCACTCCCCCATCCCCTCAGTGCCTCCCAGTAGCCCAGTTTTCAGAGCCACCCAACATTTTGGTATCTTTAGTAATGGTGGAGATGTTTTATATGTTCCCTGAAGAGGCATCAAATGAGTAATAGTATTTCTAAAGCAGTTAGTGGTGATCAGTCCTAAGGTAAATGTTGTTTCCTTGTAAACAGATTTTAAGACAGTGCAAGCAAGATGTCTTTATGTTTAGATTATGGAGAAGATAATATCAGAACCATGCTGTCTGTTTGAACCATACAGTTTCCAGACAGAGTGGAAAAAAGTGTGTTTGGAAATCGAACACTCCATAAGGCAGGTTGGAACACCTTGAGCTTGCTGCAGTTGTGATGAGACTTCCTCAGGTGAGCACACATCTGTGCTGGGCTCCTCTTGGGATCTCCTCTGGTTTGGTCTGGTTGGGAAGATCCTGAGGTGTGTCTCTGTTAAAAATCTCTTTTCCCCAACCCAGCAGCCAAAGAAGGAGTTGAGAAGTCTTCAGTTCACGTTCTCAAGGTTGTTTATTATTTCTTTATCTCAAACATTTTCTGTCTGGCCTGCCAAGGTCTGTTCTGCAGGTCGGTCTGAGGCACACTCTCCGCCTCTTGGGATGTGCTATCTAATACTAAAAACTACGTATACCATATTTACAATTATGTTCGAATACCTATCACCTATGTTAGACAGTGACTTTCTACTCTAAACCAATCTGTGAATGCCAACATCATCCTGAACATGGATGCCAGGGAGAAGAAAGAAGAAGGACAGGGCATGCCCAAATGCCTCCATCTTGGAACCCCTGACCCCCATGTACAGAATTCCAAATCCCCCTCTACAAGGTTCAAATGTACCATGCTCCAAAATTTTTCTCTTCACCCTGTGATTACTACTACTATGCTACTTAAACTTTTGTGACCTGTAATTCTTCATATAAAGTTGGTAATTTGCTCCATGAGTTGAGATCGAATTCCCAGGTGTCTTTGGCTTCCTGCCAGGGTCTCCGAACCCCTGCCAGGGCTTTGAGCCATCCAGGGCATCCAGAGAGATGTCCTGGGTTCCGACAGGCTCCCAGTAAAAGCCAGCTTTGTTTCACACAACAAAGAGCACAAATCCAAACCTTTTCAAAGAGACAGAGAGATCTTACTGTAACAGAGCAAGTAACTGAATTAACACCATGGACAGGCTAGGAGTCAGAAAACAAAAGGCAGCACACTTCAGTCTAAACACGGGTTTGGAATAACTGTTATTAGTTCAAGGTATTGATGCTAATAAATACAACAGATTGAAAGGAATTAAACTATCCAGAATGACAGTGATTTCAGGTTTGAACTTTGAAAACTGTTGTGTTGATTTCAGACCAGAGGAAGAGAACAACTCCATCATCCATCCTTTTTCCCCCCACCTCTTTCAAATGGTGTTATAAAATTTTTGTCTTTTTCCTTCATCCTTCATGGTCAGACAAAGATTTACTACAAAAACATCAATTTACCCAAGGTAGCACATTTCCTTTTCCACTGCTTAAGTGAGGATGGTTATTGCCCTCCACTGGGTTCAGAATTAGAATCAGATTTGCCATACGGCAGAAAGCTGGGCCTATGTGAGAGCCCAGCAACCACAGTCCCTGCTTTTCATAGTAAGATGTCTCATGCTCCTCCTTTCTCAAAGCATTTTCACCTCTTTCTCCTTGTAATGGTATATCCAATTTTTTGTCCAGCACAAATACAATTAAGATCTAAATCTCAGAATGAAAAAATCAGCCTTGCATTCTAGTTTACCTTAAACAGACACATTTGATTGCAATTTCCATCATTTGCTGTGCTGTCTGAAAAAAAAAATCACATTCTGTCATCAAAATAATTTTGTCCAATAAATTTGCATAATTCTAAAAACAATGTCATTGCTCTGAGCCTAACAGTGGTAATTTTGCATTCTGGCTTCACAGAAGCACATAGTCCTCAGCTGGTGACAGGAAGTACTGAGTGTGCCTCAGACCTCTGAATGTGTAGAGTTTGACTGCTGGAGTGCAGTGTTTTAACAAACATCCCCAAAGTCCATAACTGTTCCCATAAACAGCAGGAGTTCAAAGGAAATGGCTTGTGCTCCTTTTCACCTATTTATCTCCACACACCAAAATACCCTGAGAATTATGACTATTCATCAGCAGACAAGGACCTACTATTTGGCTGATTCAGTACTGACTGTAATACCATATCTAGAAGTGACATTTCCAGGAAAGTAAGGTACCAATTATTTTGCTAATGAGCAAGGGTGAAATTCTTGCCATGCTAAAATGTCCTCCTTTCTTATTTATTTCGGTGAGAATTGAATCTTGCTACCTAAAATGTATGTTTTTCTTTTATGTTCAAAAAGAAGTCTAAACTGTCTTGTGTCAAAGGAGAAACATAATGGAAACAAGATTCTTCACCTACTTTTGATTTGGTTTGGTTGGGTTGGGGGGGTTGGTGTTTGGTTTGGTTTTTTTTTTTTTTTCCCTCTTTGTTTGTTAGTTTAGTTTGGGGCTGGGGATTTTTGTGGAGTTTTTTTATCTGGTTGGTTAGTTTGGTTTGGTTTGGTTTGGTTTGGTTTGGTTTGGTTTGCTTTGCTTTGCTTTGCATTGCTTTGGTGTGGTTTGGTGTGGCTTGGTTTGGTTTGGTTTGTCTGCTTATGGTTTTAGTCTGAGATGTATAGTATACAGAAAGGTAAAATATCTAGCAGGTGCACACCTGGAAAGCAGTTGGATGAAAAAGGAGGCAGACTTTCATTCCTAGCTTTAATAGAGTAAACCCTGCTTTATTTCTTCATTTATTCACTTAAGCCTTTTGCAAATATTTGCATTTTCTTTATCCTAAATACTGATAACATATGCTTTTTTTTTTTTTTTTTTGTTCTGTTTTACTTCAGCTTAGGTCCAGATGTCTTCAAGTTCCTCTGATAAGAAGACATTCTTTACTGAAGGACAGCAAACATATGAGATGATGTTTTGAGTCTACGAAATGTCCAGGTCCCCAGTACTTCCCTGACATGAGCTGCAAGATGCAGATGGCCAAGCTGATATTCCTGGACAAGAACAGGGAGATGTATCTTCCATTGCTCGGCAAGAAGTTTTTCCAGCAAGCAGAAGGACTCAGGAGAGCACTTGAACCCCAGGAGCCCTGCAGAATTTGTCTGCCTCTCTGTTTGTGTGTCACTGATAAACACACAGGCTCACAGCCACACATCTGGATGTCCATACCACTTAAAGTCCAAGAACAGTATTCCAAAATCACTTCTGAACTACCTTAGGCAGTGACAAAACGACCTGTGACAGCAGCCAGAACAAGATGTGATTATTACTGAAAACTCCCCCTAATCCCAGTTTTGTTCCTTTGCCACAGCACTCACCAGAATATTTCATCATGACCTTTAGTCCTCCTCGAGCTACCCAAGCAACAAATCCCACTTCCCCTTGGCAGAGTCACAGACAGCCTGAATGGGCAGAGATGATGAGAATTTCTTCCACTTGAGGTACCTGGGCTCTTAAATGTCCCTGACACACTTCCACTAGCTCACCTCACTTGAGGGAGGATAACAATCCTGGCAGACAGGGTGACTCCAACCAGGGCATCACAACTTCAGGTTTAACAAGACTTGTGCAGTCATCATACAAAACAGCTCAAGGAGATATTCGGCTGAGGCTGGGGAATGTACTGAGAGATTTTAGTCAGGGGGGAGCAGCACAGAACAGCTTGAAGTGGTGTTTGCAGGCAAAACAAATCCAAGTGAGGAAGCAGAGAGAGAGAGGCAGAAGTTGCTTGTGAAGTTAGCAAAGAACCATTTCACACCAAGTTCATCCCAAAACTGAGGTGCATTTTCAGAGCAAGTTACCATGACTTTTCACTTTGCAGTTTTGTTTTTTGTATAAAAGGCTTTATGTTCTCTCTTGTTACACTCTAAAGTCCAGAGACTAAGCTGGCCCCCTAAGCATTGGTTTCAGGTGTTTTGAATTCACTGGAGTCAAAAGCATGGGTATTCTGTAGCTGATGTTTCAGGAAGATTGCCTTTGACTGAGGGATTCTACCTCCTAGGCAAATATTTTTAGTTATGTAGAAGTAAAATTTGGAGTCTAGGTGTTCTTATACTGGGTTAAGACCACATTTGTAAAAAGGAAGAAAGTAAACAAGATTCTCTTTTCCATTCTGTAGACAAGAAATCCAAGAAATATATGCTACATTTGATGACATTACTTGTTTCCCAGGAATCTGTTTGCCAGGAATTTCTCACTTTTATCACCCATGTAAGTCCAAATACAAGTAAATTGGTCAGAAAAATACACATTTATTTCCTCAGCTTTTACTATTCACAGTGCTGTGGTTAGACCATGTAACCTAAAACATTGGCAGGAACACTCTTTGCCACAAGTATTGAATCGTTAAAACCAAAAATCATGGACAGAGACTCTCTAACTAGTCAAAGTTATGTGGTATGTTTATTACGCTGGTGGGTGGTACAGGAGGGTTCATTCCCGAAATGCGTGACTGCACTGTATAAGGATTTTTGCCTTCTATTTATTTTCGAAAATAATACAAATGCACAACCCCAGCACCTCCCATCCCTGCTTTGTATTAAAATGGGATTATTAGTCCTTCACGCATGCACAATTCTTCTCTTGAATTGGGTTGGTGGTCTTGAATTGGATCAGTGGTCCCAGGGATGAAGTCAGGAAAGTCTTTGACAGGTCTCTGTGACCCTCTGGCATGATCCAAGCTCCCCTGTTTCACGATGGATTGACACAGACTCCAGGTGCTGGGAATTGTTCTGATGGCTTCAATATGTTCCTATAATGGTTTGCTTGCTCCACTTCCTTCTACAAATGAGCTCATAATATAACAATTTGCTTTAGCTTAAGCATCTAATAATGACTAACTTATCCTTGGTGTATCTAAATTCAATATGAATTGGTTCTAATCCTCAGCTAAAATCTTAACCCTTTAAAATCATGATTCAGTATAGTGTAGAAATAAACAGAAAAGGATGGATTCAGGACCGCTCCCAGAAGATTAGGAAGTGTTTGGATGCTGCATGCCCACCACACCTACATCACCTTAAGGGATACTGCTACCACAGGAGGAAAAATTGTCCAAGCATGTGAGATGAAAAGGTGAAAGCAGTGACATAGCTGTGTACAAATGAGAAAGTGAAAATTGTGTCTTCCTACACTGCAAGGAGATCTTACATGTTAGCAGTAGAGCCCATAGGAGAGTTTCAGCTGAAACACACTTATGTATGGCAGATATACTGCAAATATTAATAATTTCTAACGCCTTCTCAAAAATAAGTCAGTACAGACTGTTTCAATGTTGCATGTAATACCAGGAGACTAGTGAAAAAAAAATGTACATAAAAAACATATTTCACTTTCAGAACTAACTGTTCTTTAACTTGGAACTGGTAAATATTCACCAGTAGGAAAAAAACACTAAAATTTCATTTTCAAAGTGGCAAAAACTGTGATTCAAAAGTTACAGTATCATATAGGGAAAAAGGAAAGGTATGGAAAGATATAAGAAAGGAAAGCTATATCAGGCCTGTACATTGAGCTATGTTCTTTACAAATTATTTTTAAAGGGGAAAGAAGTAATTTTTAGGAAAAAAAAAATCTTAATCTAAAACCATATACCACAGTTTTAAGGATTTTTCTTTCCTAAAAATTAACAATCTTTTCTGTTAATTTTTAAACCAATTTATTTTTGGCCCAAACACCAAAGTGTAATGTCCGTTATTTACCTTGTGATGTTTGTAACTGACATTCAATTCTACCAGTACCACAGAAAATTGGGGAAGAGTCATGCTGCCAGACACAAGCACATTTCTTTTTAAGTTTCAGTGTCCTTAATACACAGCTAAGGGTAACTTTTCATTCTCGGCCACAGACTACTGTGGAAAAGTCAATGTAACCATAAGTATGCTGCAGGTGTGACTAAAGATTCCAATGGACAATCCACCTTTCAGCCACCTGCTTCCTCATGCCTAGTAGGGCACAGGGCTAGTATTCATGTGTTTCCCATTAATAACACAGAGATGACTCACAGAGATTACAAAGGAAGTCTTCAAAATGAGGCTTTGCTTGATGAAGCACCACACAGACAGACATGTGGGAAATAAGGGCCATGAAACATGAAGAAAGATATCCCTTCTTTTCTGAACTCCTGTCTTCTCCTTTTTGCCTATTCATTAGAAATTGTGTCATAAATCAGTTGCTGGGATAATTTTTGTGAAGGTTTTTTTACCCTGTGTTTTTTTTTTTTTGTTACCCTGTGTTTAAAGAAAGACAAATCCCATCCCAATAAGTGGATCATTCAAAATTCAGGTTCTGTTTTAAGCTATTTAAGATGAATTGGGAAGACGTTTTCTAAGTAGTGGGTTTCAATTTTTCTGAGAAAGCCAGCACACAGAGATGACAGAGCATCTTTAAAACAATCAGTCCAAAAAACTACTCCAGAATGTGATCAGACCAACAATCCTTGTGTCAGCATGTCACCCATAGGGCAGCAACTGAAGTGACAGGGCTGGGCTCCTCACAAGGGGACCTGGAAGGAGGGCAAGAGAAGGCAGTGTCAGCTGGAACTTGAGACAAGCTGGATGTAAGGAGAACATCCACTGCGTGTGTGGGATAAGGTTCTGCCATACCACCAAATATACTCACATGAGCCCTCATTGTTAAATGATGTAAAGACATTTTAAAAAAGGCATGAACTACATGAGATGAAATGTCCATTTTTTTCCTGCTATGAAAACTGTTTCTAGTTCAAGAGAGAATTTAAAATAAAAAGAATAAGCGACACTAAGAACACATCATTGAAAGACCACATTCGTTAGTTTACATTGAAAAGACTTGGCTGCAGGAGGGATTTTGCGTTATAACTCTCCCGATAGAAAAAAAAAAAAAAAAATTACTGAGGAAAGAAAAATGCAAAACCTCTTGGTGAAAACACCAGTGTGAGTTCACCATAACTGTAGGCAATTAACCCCTCATGTAAAGCAATATCTTTCCAGGGGGCAGGATTTCAGCTCTCATGAAAATGCTGACAAAATTGTTGCCCCTTCCTGTTGCTGCTTCTATCTTCAAAGAATCAAAAATGTGCCAAATCTGCTGAAGACAGGCAGAGACAGTTGGCAGGAAAAGCAGCAAAACCAATGTAAATTTTCTCCTCTTCACCTTTCCCCCTTCTCCCATTTGACCTGTCTGCTTTGAAGTGGGGAACTCTACAACCCCAACTTAAATACTGAAGCTATTCAATTGAACATATTTTTCCTCCCTTCAGCCATGCAGAAGTGAGAGTGATTTCACCTCCACTGGACAAAGAGCAAGATTTTCTGATGGGATTCCTCAGTTTGAACCTTTCTGAAAGTTCCTGTGCTTGCCTTACTGGTTAGGGGTTGTGCTGCAAAGCAAAGGCAGAAGGATGATTGCAGCCAGAGAAAGAGGGGGCTTGCCCCTGGCCCTGCCGTGCGGAGCCGGGCCAGCCCCGGGAGCCGCCCCGCCCGCGCTGTGCCCGCAGAGGCCCTCCAGCCACTTCCAGGAGCTCTACGGGGGGCAGCTGCCTCCCGTCGACCGGGAGGTGCTCAGGCTCCAGCCCTGCAGCTTCCAGCAGCTCCACAGGGAGCAGCAGCCCCTGGCCTGCGACCCACGAGGTAGGAAGAGTTAGACTCTCTGCCTGGTTTTCCTGTGTACTTCCTGTGATGTTTGATCTAGAGCATCCATAGAGCTCTGTGTCCCACAGCCACATTGTGGTGTGTGACCAGTGTGTTTGGATTCATGCAGCCACCCTGGGCACTTCAGCGCCCAGCGCTCCACCTGACAGTGTAGGTTGGGTAGAATCGATGACCTCCAGCTCAACCAGAATGCACCTGAGGAAGAGAGATGGCCACCAGCAGATCCAGCCTTGCAGTAGAGCAAATGATGCAGGAGATCAGGAGGCTCCTGTCCGAAAGATCTCCCTCTGCTCAGGTAACTGCATTGGATGGGAACCAAAGGGGCTGGACTGAGAGCTTTTGATCATTGTTACCTGGCTGAGAAGCAAAGGCTTCTTTAATTGAACTTATTTCATTAGTACTTAGTTATTTAATTATTCTTGGTAAAGAAAGATTTCTAGAAGAAGAGGAAATGAAAAAGTCTCCCCCCCTTAGTGAGGATGAGCGTTGTGAGCCTGTGTTGGCCAAGTTTGAGTGCTCCTTTTCCTGGGATTATCCTTCCTGCAGGGACATTTGTGGTGATGGTTTGCAAGTTCTTTGTTTGATGGGAAGGAAGAGAAGAGTGTTTGGAGATTTGCCACTGAAGGCCAAGTGTCCCGTGCAGGGAGGGGCATGTGAGAGGTGCCTGTTCCAGCAGCAGATGTAGGCTGTGCCTCTTTGGGTGGGAAGGCCAAGGCAAAGCAAGGGCTGGGCAGCAGCTGCTGCTGCTGCTGTGTGAGCCGTGCTGTGCATGTGAGTGCTCCCAGAGCCGTGTGTGGGGCTGGGCTGGAGCTGCAGCTCTCTGTTCTTTTGCAGATTATTATACATGTTGGCCAAAGAATGTCTCTCTTTCTATTCATGTGCTGAAGCATCCATTTGTCAGCTGCGATGGGGGTTTTGTGATTTGTGCTATCCAAAGCCATGAGCAGGATTCTTGACTTTCAAAAATTGTATTTTGGAGTGCACAGATTCAAAAAATTTTAAAGTCTCGTGTGGAACTGAGGAGGCAGCCATCCCAGACCTGTTTGAACCCCAGTTTGCCCTGTTCTTCCCATACTACCCCTTCTCCCTCTCCTGCTCTCCCGAAAACTGGGATTTTGAAAGGGGCAGACCGCGACAGCACCGCACAGGGTCTTTACCATCTCCCTGGCTCTCCTCAAAAATCCCAAACCCCCCGCCTGAGGAGTTCTGGCCAAACTCCTCGGGACTCTCCCAGTTCCCCCTTTTCCCCAGGTCGTAAGTCCCCAGTTTCTAAGCGTTCAGTTAAGTTTAATCTCCCGTCCTCTGACCTTGTACAAGATGGCTCCCGTGGAGCCCAAAATGGGGGGGACCACATGGCGCGTCCCACCAAAACCCTTTCTTCTCCCCACAATCCCTTTCGCTCCTTAAACAATCCCTTCAATTTTCCAAACATCTCCCCTTACCCCTCCTCTATCTCTCC